>NW_026700070.1:0-61785 GCF_030435755.1 Ochotona princeps
TTCCATTTGGCTCACTAACTTCACACACCATGAGGCTTCCAAGCAGCTCTCAAGGAAACTCAGTTTTCACACTCTATGCTTAGTGCCCTTTGAGTGCATTATCTAGGAATGAACCTGGTAGAGCATCCCACACAAACGAATGTTCCACATGCGGGTTTCACATGCCACCAACTCCACATTCACAGGCAACTTCAGCGCCACAGCCGTTTTCAGATAGCCCTCAATGCAAAGGCTCTAGACGCAAATATTGGTGTGAGAGCTAATTCAATCAAGGAAACACTGCATGTTGGTGAAGGGCATATTGAAGAAGGATCAGCCGAGTGGTTCTTGTGGGAGAACAACTCCATTTGGCTCACTAACTTCACACACCATCAGGCTTCCAAGCAGCTCTCAAGGAAACTCAGTTTTCACACTCTATGCTTAGTGCCCTTTGAGTGCATTATCTAGGAATGAACCTGGTAGAGCATCCCACACAAACGAATGCTCCACATGCGGGTTTCACATGCCACCAACTCCACATTCACAGGCAACTTCAGTGCCACAGCCGTTTGCAGATAGCCCTCAATGCAAAGGCTCTAGACGCAAATATTGGTGTGAGAGCTAATTCAATCAAGGAAACACTGCATGTTGGTGAAGGGCATATTGAAGAAGGATCAGCCGAGTGGTTCTTGTGGGAGAACAACTCCATTTGGCTCACTAACTTCACACACCATCAGGCTTCCAAGCAGCTCTCAAGGAAACTCAGTTTTCACACTCTATGCTTAGTGCCCTTTGAGTGCATTATCTAGGAATGAACCTGGTAGAGCATCCCACACAAACGAATGCTCCACATGCGGGTTTCACATGCCACCAACTCCACATTCACAGGCACCTTCAGCGCCACAGCCGTTTTCAGATAGTTCTCAATGCAAAGGCTCTAGACGCAAATATTGGTGTGAGAGCTAATTCAATCAAGGAAACACTGCATGTTGGTGAAGGGCATATTGAAGAAGGATCAGCCGAGTGGTTCTTGTGGGAGAACAACTCCATTTGGCTCACTAACTTCACACACCATCAGGCTTCCAAGCAGCTCTCAAGGAAACTCAGTTTTCACACTCTATCCTTAGTGCCCTTTGAGTGCCTAGGACTGAAATGAAGCTTGGTAACCATCCCACACAAACGAATGCTCCACATGCGGGTTCACATGCCACCAACTCCACATTCACAGGCAACTTCAGCGCCACAGCCGTTTTCAGATAGCCCTCAATGCAAAGGCTCTAGACGCAAATATTGGTGTGAGAGCTAATTCAATCAAGGAAACACTGCATGTTGGTGAAGGGCATATTGAAGAAGGATCAGCCGAGTGGTTCTTGTGGGAGAACAACTCCATTTGGCTCACTAACTTCACACACCATCAGGCTTCAAAGCAGCTCTCAAGGAAACTCAGTTTTCACACTCTATGCTTAGTGCCCTTTGAGTGCCTAGGACTGAAATGAACCTTGGTGAGCATCCCACACAAACGAATGCTCCACATGCGGGTTTCACATGCCACCAACTCCACATTCACAGGCAACTTCAGCGCCACAGCCGTTTTCAGATAGCCCTCAATGCAAAGGATCTAGACGCAAATATTGGTGTGAGAGCTAATTCAATCAAGGAAACACTGCATGTTGGTGAAGGGCATATTGAAGAAGGATCAGCCGAGTGGTTCTTGTGGGAGAACAACTCCATTTGGCTCACTAACTTCACACACCATCAGGCTTCCAAGCAGCTCTCAAGGAAACTCAGTTTTCACACTGTATGCTTAGTGCCCTTTGAGTGCATTATCTAGGAATGAACCTGGTAGAGCATCGCACACAAACGAATGCTCCACATGCGGGTTTCACATGCCACCAAGTCCACATTCACAGGCAACTTCAGCTCCACAGCATTTTTCAGATAGCCCTCAATGCAAAGGCTCTAGACGCAAATATTGGTGTGAGAGCTAATTCAATCAAGGAAACACTGCATGTTGGTGAAGGGCATATTGAAGAAGAATCAGCCGAGCGGTTCTTGTGGGAGAACAACTCCATTTGGCTCACTAACTTCACACACCATCAGGCTTCCAAGCAGCTCTCAAGGAAACTCAGTTTTCACACTCTATGCTTAGTGCCTTTTGTATGCCTAGGACTGAAATGAACCTTGGTGAGCATCCCACACAAACGAATGCTCCACATGCGGGTTTCACATGCCACCAACTCCACATTCACAGGCAACTTCAGCGCCACAGCCGTTTTCAGATAGTTCTCAATGCAAAGGCTCGAGACGCAAATATTGGTGTGAGAGCTAATTCAATCAAGGAAACACTGCATGTTGGTGAAGGGCATATTGAAGAAGGATCAGCCGAGTGGTTCTTGTGGGACAACAACTCCATTTGGCTCACTAACTTCACACACCATCAGGCTTCCAAGCATCTCTCAAGGAAACTCAGTTTTCACACTCTATGCTTAGTGCCATTTGAGTGCATTATCTAGGAATGAACCTGGTAGAGCATCCCACACAAACAAATGCTCCACATGCGGGTTTCACATGCCACCAACTCCACATTCACAGGCAACTTCAGTGCCACAGCCGTTTTCAGATAGCCCTCAATGCAAAAGCTCTAGACGCAAATATTGTTGTGAGAGCTAATTCAATCAAGGAAACACTGCATGTTGGTGAAGGGCATATTGAAGAAGGATCACCCGAGTGGATCTTGTGGGAGAACAACTCCATTTGGCTCACTAACTTCACACACCATCAGGCTTCCAAGCAGCTCTCAAGGAAACTCAGTTTTCACACTCTATGCTTAGTGCCCTTTGTAGCCTAGGACTGAAATGAACCCTGGTGAGCATCCCACACAAACGAATGCTCCACATGCAGGTTTCACATGCCACCAACTCCACATTCACAGGCAACTTCAGCGCCACAGCCGTTTTCAGATAGCCCTCAATGCAAAGGCTCTAGAAGCAAATATTGGTGTGAGAGCTAATTTAATCAAGGAAACACTGCATGTTGGTGAAGGGCATATTGAAGAAGGATCAGCCGAGTGGTTCTTGTGGGAGAACAACTCCATTTGGCTCACTAACTTCACACACCATCAGGCTTCCAAGCAGCTCTCAAGGAAACTCAGTTTTCACACTGTATGCTTAGTGCCCTTTGAGTGCATTATCTAGGAATGAACCTGGTAGAGCATCGCACACAAACGAATGCTCCACATGCGGGTTTCACATGCCACCAAGTCCACATTCACAGGCAACTTCAGCTCCACAGCATTTTTCAGATAGCCCTCAATGCAAAGGCTCTAGACGCAAATATTGGTGTGAGAGCTAATTCAATCAAGGAAACACTGCATGTTGGTGAAGGGCATATTGAAGAAGAATCAGCCGAGTGGTTCTTGTGGGAGAACAACTCCATTTGGCTCACTAACTTCACACACCATCAGGCTTCCAAGCAGCTCTCAAGGAAACTCAGTTTTCACACTCTATGCTTAGTGCCATTTGAGTGCATTATCTAGGAATGAAGCTGGTAGAGCATCCCACACAAACGAATGCTCCACATGCGGGTTTCACATGCCACCAACTCCACATTCACAGGCAACTTCAGCGCCACAGCCCTTCTCAGATAGCCCTCAATGCAAAGGCTCTAGACGCAAATATTGGTGTGAGAGCTAATTCAATCAAGGAAACACTGCATGTTGGTGAAGGGCATATTGAATAAGGATCAGCAAAGTGGATCCTGTGGGAGAACAACTCCATTTGGCTCACTAACTTCACACACCATGAGGCTTCCAAGCAGCTCTCAAGGAAACTCAGTTTTCACACTCTATGCTTAGTGCCATTTGAGTGCATTATCTAGGAATGAAGCTGGTAGAGCATCCCACACAAACGAATGCTCCACATGCGGGTTTCACATGCCACCAACTCCACATTCACAGGCAACTTCAGCGCCACAGCCGTTTGCAGATAGCCCTCAATGCAAAGGCTCTAGACGCAAATATTGGTGTGAGAGCTAATTCAATCAAGGAAACACTGCATGTTGGTGAAGGGCATATTGAAGAAGGATCAGCCGAGTGGATCCTGTGGGAGAACAACTCCATTTGGCTCACTAACTTCACACACCATGAGGCTTCCAAGCAGCTCTCAAGGAAACTCAGTTTTCACACTCTATGCTTAGTGCCCTTTGAGTGCATTATCTAGGAATGAACCTGGTAGAGCATCCCACACAAACGAATGTTCCACATGCGGGTTTCACATGCCACCAACTCCACATTCACAGGCAACTTCAGCGCCACAGCCGTTTTCAGATAGCCCTCAATGCAAAGGCTCTAGACGCAAATATTGGTGTGAGAGCTAATTCAATCAAGGAAACACTGCATGTTGGTGAAGGGCATATTGAAGAAGGATCAGCCGAGTGGTTCTTGTGGGAGAACAACTCCATTTGGCTCACTAACTTCACACACCATCAGGCTTCCAAGCAGCTCTCAAGGAAACTCAGTTTTCACACTCTATGCTTAGTGCCCTTTGAGTGCATTATCTAGGAATGAACCTGGTAGAGCATCCCACACAAACGAATGCTCCACATGCGGGTTTCACATGCCACCAACTCCACATTCACAGGCACCTTCAGCGCCACAGCCGTTTTCAGATAGTTCTCAATGCAAAGCCTCTAGACGCAAATATTGGTGTGAGAGCTAATTCAATCAAGGAAACACTGCATGTTGGTGAAGGGCATATTGAAGAAGGATCAGCCGAGTGGTTCTTGTGGGAGAACAACTCCATTTGGCTCACTAACTTCACATACCATCAGGCTTCCAAGCAGCTCTCAAGGAAACTCAGTTTTCACACTCTATGCTTAGTGCCCTTTGAGTGCATTATCTAGGAATGAACCTGGTAGAGCATCCCACACAAACGAATGCTCCACATGCGGGTTTCACATGCCACCAACTCCACATTCACAGGCAACTTCAGCGCCACAGCCATTTTCAGATAGCTCTCAATGCAAAGGCTCTAGACGCAAATATTGGTGTGAGAGCTAATTCAATCAAGGAAACACTGCATGTTGGTGAAGGGCATATTGAAGAAGGATCAGCACAGTGGATCCTGTGGGAGAACAACTCCATTTGGCTCACTAACTTCACACACCATCAGGCTTCCAAGCAGCGCTCAAGGAAACTCAGTTTTCACACTGTATGCTTAGTGCCCTTTGAGTGCATTATCTAGGAATGAACCTGGTAGAGCATCCCACACAAACGAATGCTCCACATGCGGGTTTCACATGCCACCAACTCCACATTCACAGGCAACTTCAGCTCCACAGCCGTTTGCAGATAGCCCTCAATGCAAAGGCTCTAGACGCAAATATTTGTGTGAGAGCTAATTCAATCAAGGGAACACTGCATGTTGGTGAAGGGCATATTGAAGAAGGTTCAGCCGAGTGGTTCTTGTGGGAGAACAACTCCATTTGGCTCACTAACTTCACACACCATCAGGCTTCCAAGCAGCTCTCAAGGAAACTCAGTTTTCACACTCTATGCTTAGTGCCCTTTGAGTGCATTATCTAGGAATGAACCTGGTAGAGCATCCCACACAAACGAATGTTCCACATGCGGGTTTCACATGCCACCAACTCCACATTCACAGGCAACTTCAGCGCCACAGCCGTTTTCAGATAGCCCTCAATGCAAAGGCTCTAGACGCAAATATTGGTGTGAGAGCTAATTCAATCAAGGAAACACTGCATGTTGGTGAAGGGCATATTGAAGAAGAATCAGCCGAGTGGTTCTTGTGGGAGAACAACTCCATTTGGCTCACTAACTTCACACACCATCAGGCTTCCAAGCAGCTCTCAAGGAAACTCAGTTTTCACACTCTATGCTTAGTGCCTTTTGTATGCCTAGGACTGAAATGAACCTTGGTGAGCATCCCACACAAACGAATGCTCCACATGCGGGTTTCACATGCCACCAACTCCACATTCACAGGCAACTTCAGCGCCACAGCCGTTTTCAGATAGTTCTCAATGCAAAGGCTCTAGACGCAAATATTGGTGTGAGAGCTAATTCAATCAAGGAAACACTGCATGTTGGTGAAGGGCATATTGAAGAAGGATCAGCCGAGTGGTTCTTGTGGGACAACAACTCCATTTGGCTCACTAACTTCACACACCATCAGGCTTCCAAGCATCTCTCAAGGAAACTCAGTTTTCACACTCTATGCTTAGTGCCATTTGAGTGCATTATCTAGGAATGAACCTGGTAGAGCATCCCACACAAACAAATGCTCCACATGCGGGTTTCACATGCCACCAACTCCACATTCACAGGCAACTTCAGTGCCACAGCCGTTTGCAGATAGCCCTCAATGCAAAGCTCTAGACGCAAATATTGTTGTGAGAGCTAATTCAATCAAGGAAACACTGCATGTTGGTGAAGGGCATATTGAAGAAGGATCACCCGAGTGGATCTTGTGGGAGAACAACTCCATTTGGCTCACTAACTTCACACACCATCAGGCTTCCAAGCAGCTCTCAAGGAAACTCAGTTTTCACACTCTATGCTTAGTGCCCTTTGTAGCCTAGGACTGAAATGAACCCTGGTGAGCATCCCACACAAACGAATGCTCCACATGCAGGTTTCACATGCCACCAACTCCACATTCACAGGCAACTTCAGCGCCACAGCCGTTTTCAGATAGCCCTCAATGCAAAGGCTCTAGAAGCAAATATTGGTGTGAGAGCTAATTTAATCAAGGAAACACTGCATGTTGGTGAAGGGCATATTGAAGAAGGATCAGCCGAGTGGTTCTTGTGGGAGAACAACTCCATTTGGCTCACTAACTTCACACACCATCAGGCTTCCAAGCAGCTCTCAAGGAGACTCAGTTTTCACACTGTATGCTTAGTGCCCTTTGAGTGCATTATCTAGGAATGAACCTGGTAGAGCATCGCACACAAACGAATGCTCCACATGCGGGTTTCACATGCCACCAAGTCCACATTCACAGGCAACTTCAGCTCCACAGCATTTTTCAGATAGCCCTCAATGCAAAGGCTCTAGACGCAAATATTGGTGTGAGAGCTAATTCAATCAAGGAAACACTGCATGTTGGTGAAGGGCATATTGAAGAAGAATCAGCCGAGTGGTTCTTGTGGGAGAACAACTCCATTTGGCTCACTAACTTCACACACCATCAGGCTTCCAAGCAGCTCTCAAGGAAACTCAGTTTTCACACTCTATGCTTAGTGCCATTTGAGTGCATTATCTAGGAATGAAGCTGGTAGAGCATCCCACACAAACGAATGCTCCACATGCGGGTTTCACATGCCACCAACTCCACATTCACAGGCAACTTCAGCGCCACAGCCCTTCTCAGATAGCCCTCAATGCAAAGGCTCTAGACGCAAATATTGGTGTGAGAGCTAATTCAATCAAGGAAACACTGCATGTTGGTGAAGGGCATATTGAATAAGGATCAGCAAAGTGGATCCTGTGGGAGAACAACTCCATTTGGCTCACTAACTTCACACACCATGAGGCTTCCAAGCAGCTCTCAAGGAAACTCAGTTTTCACACTCTATGCTTAGTGCCATTTGAGTGCATTATCTAGGAATGAAGCTGGTAGAGCATCCCACACAAACGAATGCTCCACATGCGGGTTTCACATGCCACCAACTCCACATTCACAGGCAACTTCAGCGCCACAGCCGTTTGCAGATAGCCCTCAATGCAAAGGCTCTAGACGCAAATATTGGTGTGAGAGCTAATTCAATCAAGGAAACACTGCATGTTGGTGAAGGGCATATTGAAGAAGGATCAGCCGAGTGGATCCTGTGGGAGAACAACTCCATTTGGCTCACTAACTTCACACACCATGAGGCTTCCAAGCAGCTCTCAAGGAAACTCAGTTTTCACACTCTATGCTTAGTGCCCTTTGAGTGCATTATCTAGGAATGAACCTGGTAGAGCATCCCACACAAACGAATGTTCCACATGCGGGTTTCACATGCCACCAACTCCACATTCACAGGCAACTTCAGCGCCACAGCCGTTTTCAGATAGCCCTCAATGCAAAGGCTCTAGACGCAAATATTGGTGTGAGAGCTAATTCAATCAAGGAAACACTGCATGTTGGTGAAGGGCATATTGAAGAAGGATCAGCCGAGTGGTTCTTGTGGGAGAACAACTCCATTTGGCTCACTAACTTCACACACCATCAGGCTTCCAAGCAGCTCTCAAGGAAACTCAGTTTTCACACTCTATGCTTAGTGCCCTTTGAGTGCATTATCTAGGAATGAACCTGGTAGAGCATCCCACACAAACGAATGCTCCACATGCGGGTTTCACATGCCACCAACTCCACATTCACAGGCACCTTCAGCGCCACAGCCGTTTTCAGATAGTTCTCAATGCAAAGCCTCTAGACGCAAATATTGGTGTGAGAGCTAATTCAATCAAGGAAACACTGCATGTTGGTGAAGGGCATATTGAAGAAGGATCAGCCGAGTGGTTCTTGTGGGAGAACAACTCCATTTGGCTCACTAACTTCACATACCATCAGGCTTCCAAGCAGCTCTCAAGGAAACTCAGTTTTCACACTCTATGCTTAGTGCCCTTTGAGTGCATTATCTAGGAATGAACCTGGTAGAGCATCCCACACAAACGAATGCTCCACATGCGGGTTTCACATGCCACCAACTCCACATTCACAGGCAACTTCAGCGCCACAGCCATTTTCAGATAGCTCTCAATGCAAAGGCTCTAGACGCAAATATTGGTGTGAGAGCTAATTCAATCAAGGAAACACTGCATGTTGGTGAAGGGCATATTGAAGAAGGATCAGCACAGTGGATCCTGTGGGAGAACAACTCCATTTGGCTCACTAACTTCACACACCATCAGGCTTCCAAGCAGCGCTCAAGGAAACTCAGTTTTCACACTGTATGCTTAGTGCCCTTTGAGTGCATTATCTAGGAATGAACCTGGTAGAGCATCCCACACAAACGAATGCTCCACATGCGGGTTTCACATGCCACCAACTCCACATTCACAGGCAACTTCAGCTCCACAGCCGTTTGCAGATAGCCCTCAATGCAAAGGCTCTAGACGCAAATATTTGTGTGAGAGCTAATTCAATCAAGGGAACACTGCATGTTGGTGAAGGGCATATTGAAGAAGGTTCAGCCGAGTGGTTCTTGTGGGAGAACAACTCCATTTGGCTCACTAACTTCACACACCATCAGGCTTCCAAGCAGCTCTCAAGGAAACTCAGTTTTCACACTCTATGCTTAGTGCCCTTTGAGTGCATTATCTAGGAATGAACCTGGTAGAGCATCCCACACAAACGAATGTTCCACATGCGGGTTTCACATGCCACCAACTCCACATTCACAGGCAACTTCAGCGCCACAGCCGTTTTCAGATAGCCCTCAATGCAAAGGCTCTAGACGCAAATATTGGTGTGAGAGCTAATTCAATCAAGGAAACACTGCATGTTGGTGAAGGGCATATTGAAGAAGGATCAGCCGAGTGGTTCTTGTGGGAGAACAACTCCATTTGGCTCACTAACTTCACACACCATCAGGCTTCCAAGCAGCTCTCAAGGAAACTCAGTTTTCACACTCTATGCTTAGTGCCCTTTGAGTGCATTATCTAGGAATGAACCTGGTAGAGCATCCCACACAAACGAATGTTCCACATGCGGGTTTCACATGCCACCAACTCCACATTCACAGGCAACTTCAGCGCCACAGCCGTTTTCAGATAGCCCTCAATGCAAAGGCTCTAGACGCAAATATTGGTGTGAGAGCTAATTCAATCAAGGAAACACTGCATGTTGGTGAAGGGCATATTGAAGAAGGATCAGCCGAGTGGTTCTTGTGGGAGAACAACTCCATTTGGCTCACTAACTTCACACACCATCAGGCTTCCAAGCAGCTCTCAAGGAAACTCAGTTTTCACACTCTATGCTTAGTGCCCTTTGAGTGCCTAGGACTGAAATGAAGCTTGGGGATCATCCCACACAAACGAATGCTCCACATGCGGGTTTCACATGCCACCAACTCTACATTCACAGGCAACTTCAGCGCCACAGCCGTTTTCAGATAGCCCTCAATGCAAAGGCTCTAGACGCAAATATTGGTGTGAGAGCTAATTCAATTAAGGAAACACTGCATGTTGGTGAACTGCATATTGAAGAAGGATCAGCCGAGTGGTTCTTGTGGGAGAACTACTCCATTTGGCTCACTAACTTCACACACCATCAGGCTTCCAAGCAGCTCTCAAGGAAACTCAGTTTTCACACTCTATGCTTAGTGCCCTTTGAGTGCCTAGGACTGAAATGAACCTTGGTGAGCATCCCACACAAACGAATGCTCCACATGCGGGTTTCACATGCCACCAACTCCACATTCACAGGCAACTTCAGCGCCATAGCCGTTTTCAGATAGCCCTCAATGCAAAGGCTCTAGAAGCAAATATTGGTGTGAGAGCTAATTCAATCAAGGAAACACTGCATGTTGGTGAAGGGCATATTGAAGAAGGATCAGCCGAGTGGTTCTTGTGGAGAACAACTCCATTTGGCTCACTAACTTCACACACCATCAGGCTTCCAAGCAGCTCTCAAGGAAACTCAGTTTTCACACTCTATACTTAGTGCCCTTTGAGTGCATTATCTAGGAATGAATCTGGTAGAGCATCCCACACAAACGAATGTTCCACATGCGGGTTTCACATGCCAAAACTCCACATTCACAGGCAACTTCAGCGTCACAGCCGTTTTCAGATAGTTCTCAATGCAAAGGCTCTAGACGCAAATATTGGTGTGAGAGCTAATTCAATCAAGGAAACACTGCATGTTGGTGAAGGGCATATTGAAGAAGGATCAGCCGAGTGGTTCTTGTGGGAGAACAACTCCATTTGGCTCACTAACTTCACACACCATCAGGCTTCCAAGCAGCTCTCAAGGAAACTCAGTTTTCACACTCTATCCTTAGTGCCCTTTGAGTGCCTAGGACTAAAATGAAGCTTGGTGAGCATCGCACACAAACGAATGCTCCACATGCGGGTTTCACATGCCACCAACTCCACATTCACAGGCAACTTCAGCGCCACAGCCGTTTTCAGATAGCCCTCAATGCAAAGGCTCGAGACGCAAATATTGGTGTGAGAGCTAATTCAATCAAGGAAACACTGCATGTTGGTGAAGGGCATATTGAAGAAGGATCAGCCGAGTGGTTCTTGTGGGAGAACAACTCCATTTGGCTCACTAACTTCACACACCATCAGGCTTCCAAGCAGCTCTCAAGGAAACTCAGTTTTCACACTCTATCCTTAGTGCCCTTTGAGTCCCTAGGACTGAAATGAAGCTTGGTGAGCATCGCACAAAAACGAATGCTCCACATGCGGGTTTCACATGCCACCAACTCCACATTCACAGGCAACTTCAGCGCCACAGCCGTTTTCAGATAGCCCTCAATGCAAAGGCTCTAGACGCAAATATTGGTGTGAGAGCTAATTTAATCAAGGAAACACTGCATGTTGGTGAAGGGCATATTGAAGAAGGATCAGCCGAGTGGTTCTTGTGGGAGAACAACTCCATTTGGCTCACTAACTTCACACACCATCAGGCTTCCAAGCAGCTCTCAAGGAAACTCAGTTTTCACACTCTATGCTTAGTGCCCTTTGAGTGCATTATCTAGGAATGAACCTGGTAGAGCATCCCACACAAACAAATGCTCCACATGCGGTTTTCACATGCCACCAACTCCACATTCACAGGCAACTTCAGCGCCACAGCCGTTTTCAGATAGCCCTCAATGCAATTCTCTAGACGCAAATATTGGTGTGAGAGCTAATTCAATCAAGGAAACACTGCATGTTGGTGAAGGGCATATTGAAAAGGATCAGCCGAGTGGTTCTTGTGGGAGAACAACTCCATTTGGCACACTAACTTCACACACCATGAGGCTTCCAAGCAGCTCTCAAGGAAACTCAGTTTTCACACTCTATGCTTAGTGCCCTTTGAGTGCATTATCTAGGAATGAACCTGGTAGAGCATCCCACACAAACGAATGCTCCACATGCGGGTTTCACATGCCACCAACTCCACATTCTCAGGCAACTTCAGTGCCACAGCCGTTTTCAGATAGCCCTCAATGCAAAGGCTCTAGACGCAAATATTGTGTGAGAGCTAATTCAATTAAGGAAACACTGCATGTTGGTGAAGGGCATATTGAAGAAGGATCAGCCGAGTGGTTCTTGTGGGAGAACTACTCCATTTGGCTCACTAACTTCACACACCATCAGGCTTCCAAGCAGCTCTCAAGGAAACTCAGTTTTCACACTCTATGCTTAGTGCCCTTTGAGTGCCTAGGACTGAAATGAAGCTTGGGGAGCATCCCACAAAAACGAATGCTCCACATGCGGGTTTCACATGCCACCAACTCCACATTCACAGGCAACTTCAGTGCCACAGCCGTTTTCAGACAGCCCTCAATGCAAAGGCTCTAGGCGCAAATATTGGTGTGAGAGCTAATTCAATCAAGGAAACACTGCATGTTGGTGAAGGGCATATTGAAGAAGGATCAGCCGAGTGGTTCTTGTGGGAGAACAACTCCATTTGGCACACTAACTTCACACACCATCAGGCTTCCAAGCAGCTCTCAAGGAAACTCAGTTTTCACACTCTATGCTTAGTGCCATTTGAGTGCATTATCTAGGAATGAAGCTGGTAGAGCATCCCACACAAACGAATGCTCCACATGCGGGTTTCACATGCCACCAACTCCACATTCACAGGCAACTTCAGCGCCACAGCCCTTCTCAGATAGCCCTCAATGCAAAGGCTCTAGACGCAAATATTGGTGTGAGAGCTAATTCAATCAAGGAAACACTGCATGTTGGTGAAGGGCATATTGAATAAGGATCAGCAGCAAAGTGGATCCTGTGGGAGAACAACTCCATTTGGCTCACTAACTTCACACACCATGAGGCTTCCAAGCAGCTCTCAAGGAACTCAGTTTTCACACTCTATGCTTAGTGCTTTGAGTGCATTATCTAGGAATGAAGCTGGTAGAGCATCCCACACAAACGAATGCTCCACATGCGGGTTTCACATGCCACCAACCATTCACAGGCAACTTCAGCGCCACAGCCGTTTGCAGATAGCCCTCAATGCAAAGGCTCTAGACGCAAATATTGGTGTGAGAGCTAATTCAATCAAGGAAACACTGCATGTTGGTGAAGGGCATATTGAAGAAGGATCAGCCGAGTGGATCCTGTGGGAGAACAACTCCATTTGGCTCACTAACTTCACACACCATGAGGCTTCCAAGCAGCTCTCAAGGAAACTCAGTTTTCACACTCTATGCTTAGTGCCCTTTGAGTGCATTATCTAGGAATGAACCTGGTAGAGCATCCCACACAAACGAATGCTCCACATGCGGGTTTCACATGCCACCAACTCCACATTCACAGGCAACTTCAGCGCCACAGCCATTTTCAGATAGCCCTCAATGCAAAGGATCTAGACGCAAATATTGGTGTGAGAGCTAATTCAATCAAGGAAACACTGCATGTTGGTGAAGGGCATATTGAAGAAGGATCAGTTGAGTGGTTCTTGTGGGAGAACAACTCCATTTGGCTCACTAACTTCACACACCATCAGGCTTCCAAGCAGCTCTCAAGGAAACTCAGTTTTCACACTCTATCCTTAGTGCCCTTTGAGTGCCTAGGACTAAAATGAAGCTTGGTGAGCATCGCACACAAACGAATGCTCCACATGCGGGTTTCACATGCCACCAACTCCACATTCACAGGCAACTTCAGCGCCACAGCCGTTTTCAGATAGCCCTCAATGCAAAGGCTCGAGACGCAAATATTGGTGTGAGAGCTAATTCAATCAAGGAAACACTGCATGTTGGTGAAGGGCATATTGAAGAAGGATCAGCCGAGTGGTTCTTGTGGGAGAACAACTCCATTTGGCTCACTAACTTCACACACCATCAGGCTTCCAAGCAGCTCTCAAGGAAACTCAGTTTTCACACTCTATCCTTAGTGCCCTTTGAGTCCCTAGGACTGAAATGAAGCTTGGTGAGCATCGCACAAAAACGAATGCTCCACATGCGGGTTTCACATGCCACCAACTCCACATTCACAGGCAACTTCAGCGCCACAGCCGTTTTCAGATAGCCCTCAATGCAAAGGCTCTAGACGCAAATATTGGTGTGAGAGCTAATTTAATCAAGGAAACACTGCATGTTGGTGAAGGGCATATTGAAGAAGGATCAGCCGAGTGGTTCTTGTGGGAGAACAACTCCATTTGGCTCACTAACTTCACACACCATCAGGCTTCCAAGCAGCTCTCAAGGAAACTCAGTTTTCACACTCTATGCTTAGTGCCCTTTGAGTGCATTATCTAGGAATGAACCTGGTAGAGCATCCCACACAAACAAATGCTCCACATGCGGTTTTCACATGCCACCAACTCCACATTCACAGGCAACTTCAGCGCCACAGCCGTTTTCAGATAGCCCTCAATGCAATTCTCTAGACGCAAATATTGGTGTGAGAGCTAATTCAATCAAGGAAACACTGCATGTTGGTGAAGGGCATATTGAAAAGGATCAGCCGAGTGGTTCTTGTGGGAGAACAACTCCATTTGGCACACTAACTTCACACACCATGAGGCTTCCAAGCAGCTCTCAAGGAAACTCAGTTTTCACACTCTATGCTTAGTGCCCTTTGAGTGCATTATCTAGGAATGAACCTGGTAGAGCATCCCACACAAACGAATGCTCCACATGCGGGTTTCACATGCCACCAACTCCACATTCTCAGGCAACTTCAGTGCCACAGCCGTTTTCAGATAGCCCTCAATGCAAAGGCTCTAGACGCAAATATTGGTGTGAGAGCTAATTCAATTAAGGAAACACTGCATGTTGGTGAAGGGCATATTGAAGAAGGATCAGCCGAGTGGTTCTTGTGGGAGAACTACTCCATTTGGCTCACTAACTTCACACACCATCAGGCTTCCAAGCAGCTCTCAAGGAAACTCAGTTTTCACACTCTATGCTTAGTGCCCTTTGAGTGCCTAGGACTGAAATGAAGCTTGGGGAGCATCCCACAAAAACGAATGCTCCACATGCGGGTTTCACATGCCACCAACTCCACATTCACAGGCAACTTCAGTGCCACAGCCGTTTTCAGACAGCCCTCAATGCAAAGGCTCTAGGCGCAAATATTGGTGTGAGAGCTAATTCAATCAAGGAAACACTGCATGTTGGTGAAGGGCATATTGAAGAAGGATCAGCCGAGTGGTTCTTGTGGGAGAACAACTCCATTTGGCACACTAACTTCACACACCATCAGGCTTCCAAGCAGCTCTCAAGGAAACTCAGTTTTCACACTCTATGCTTAGTGCCATTTGAGTGCATTATCTAGGAATGAAGCTGGTAGAGCATCCCACACAAACGAATGCTCCACATGCGGGTTTCACATGCCACCAACTCCACATTCACAGGCAACTTCAGCGCCACAGCCCTTCTCAGATAGCCCTCAATGCAAAGGCTCTAGACGCAAATATTGGTGTGAGAGCTAATTCAATCAAGGAAACACTGCATGTTGGTGAAGGGCATATTGAATAAGGATCAGCAAAGTGGATCCTGTGGGAGAACAACTCCATTTGGCTCACTAACTTCACACACCATGAGGCTTCCAAGCAGCTCTCAAGGAAACTCAGTTTTCACACTCTATGCTTAGTGCCATTTGAGTGCATTATCTAGGAATGAAGCTGGTAGAGCATCCCACACAAACGAATGCTCCACATGCGGGTTTCACATGCCACCAACTCCACATTCACAGGCAACTTCAGCGCCACAGCCGTTTGCAGATAGCCCTCAATGCAAAGGCTCTAGACGCAAATATTGGTGTGAGAGCTAATTCAATCAAGGAAACACTGCATGTTGGTGAAGGGCATATTGAAGAAGGATCAGCCGAGTGGATCCTGTGGGAGAACAACTCCATTTGGCTCACTAACTTCACACACCATGAGGCTTCCAAGCAGCTCTCAAGGAAACTCAGTTTTCACACTCTATGCTTAGTGCCCTTTGAGTGCATTATCTAGGAATGAACCTGGTAGAGCATCCCACACAAACGAATGCTCCACATGCGGGTTTCACATGCCACCAACTCCACATTCACAGGCAACTTCAGCGCCACAGCCATTTTCAGATAGCCCTCAATGCAAAGGATCTAGACGCAAATATTGGTGTGAGAGCTAATTCAATCAAGGAAACACTGCATGTTGGTGAAGGGCATATTGAAGAAGGATCAGTTGAGTGGTTCTTGTGGGAGAACAACTCCATTTGGCTCACTAAGTTCACATACCATCAGGCTTCCAAGCAGCTCTCAAGGAAACTCAGTTTTCACACTCTATGCTTAGTGCCCTTTGAGTGCATTATCTAGGAATGAACCTGGTAGAGCATCCCACACAAACGAATGCTCCACATGCGGGTTTCACATGCCACCAACTCCACATTCACAGGCAACTTCAGTGCCACAGCCGTTTGCAGATAGCCCTCAATGCAAAGGCTCTAGACGCAAATATTGGTGTGAGAGCTAATTCAATCAAGGAAACACTGCATGTTGGTGAAGGGCATATTGAAGAAGGATCAGCCGAGTGGTTCTTGTGGGAGAACAACTCCATTTGGCTCACTAACTTCACACACCATCAGGCTTCCAAGCAGCTCTCAAGGAAACTCAGTTTTCACACTCTATGCTTAGTGCCCTTTGAGTGCATTATCTAGGAATGAACCTGGTAGAGCATCCCACACAAACGAATGCTCCACATGCGGGTTTCACATGCCACCAACTCCACATTCACAGGCACCTTCAGCGCCACAGCCGTTTTCAGATAGTTCTCAATGCAAAGCCTCTAGACGCAAATATTGGTGTGAGAGCTAATTCAATCAAGGAAACACTGCATGTTGGTGAAGGGCATATTGAAGAAGGATCAGCCGAGTGGTTCTTGTGGGAGAACAACTCCATTTGGCTCACTAACTTCACATACCATCAGGCTTCCAAGCAGCTCTCAAGGAAACTCAGTTTTCACACTCTATGCTTAGTGCCCTTTGAGTGCATTATCTAGGAATGAACCTGGTAGAGCATCCCACACAAACGAATGCTCCACATGCGGGTTTCACATGCCACCAACTCCACATTCACAGGCAACTTCAGCGCCACAGCCATTTTCAGATAGCTCTCAATGCAAAGGCTCTAGACGCAAATATTGGTGTGAGAGCTAATTCAATCAAGGAAACACTGCATGTTGGTGAAGGGCATATTGAAGAAGGATCAGCACAGTGGATCCTGTGGGAGAACAACTCCATTTGGCTCACTAACTTCACACACCATCAGGCTTCCAAGCAGCGCTCAAGGAAACTCAGTTTTCACACTGTATGCTTAGTGCCCTTTGAGTGCATTATCTAGGAATGAACCTGGTAGAGCATCCCACACAAACGAATGCTCCACATGCGGGTTTCACATGCCACCAACTCCACATTCACAGGCAACTTCAGCTCCACAGCCGTTTGCAGATAGCCCTCAATGCAAAGGCTCTAGACGCAAATATTTGTGTGAGAGCTAATTCAATCAAGGGAACACTGCATGTTGGTGAAGGGCATATTGAAGAAGGTTCAGCCGAGTGGTTCTTGTGGGAGAACAACTCCATTTGGCTCACTAACTTCACACACCATCAGGCTTCCAAGCAGCTCTCAAGGAAACTCAGTTTTCACACTCTATGCTTAGTGCCCTTTGAGTGCATTATCTAGGAATGAACCTGGTAGAGCATCCCACACAAACGAATGTTCCACATGCGGGTTTCACATGCCACCAACTCCACATTCACAGGCAACTTCAGCGCCACAGCCGTTTTCAGATAGCCCTCAATGCAAAGGCTCTAGACGCAAATATTGGTGTGAGAGCTAATTCAATCAAGGAAACACTGCATGTTGGTGAAGGGCATATTGAAGAAGGATCAGCCGAGTGGTTCTTGTGGGAGAACAACTCCATTTGGCTCACTAACTTCACACACCATCAGGCTTCCAAGCAGCTCTCAAGGAAACTCAGTTTTCACACTCTATGCTTAGTGCCCTTTGAGTGCATTATCTAGGAATGAACCTGGTAGAGCATCCCACACAAACGAATGTTCCACATGCGGGTTTCACATGCCACCAACTCCACATTCACAGGCAACTTCAGCGCCACAGCCGTTTTCAGATAGCCCTCAATGCAAAGGCTCTAGACGCAAATATTGGTGTGAGAGCTAATTCAATCAAGGAAACACTGCATGTTGGTGAAGGGCATATTGAAGAAGGATCAGCCGAGTGGTTCTTGTGGGAGAACAACTCCATTTGGCTCACTAACTTCACACACCATCAGGCTTCCAAGCAGCTCTCAAGGAAACTCAGTTTTCACACTCTATGCTTAGTGCCCTTTGAGTGCCTAGGACTGAAATGAAGCTTGGGGATCATCCCACACAAACGAATGCTCCACATGCGGGTTTCACATGCCACCAACTCTACATTCACAGGCAACTTCAGCGCCACAGCCGTTTTCAGATAGCCCTCAATGCAAAGGCTCTAGACGCAAATATTGGTGTGAGAGCTAATTCAATTAAGGAAACACTGCATGTTGGTGAAGGGCATATTGAAGAAGGATCAGCCGAGTGGTTCTTGTGGGAGAACTACTCCATTTGGCTCACTAACTTCACACACCATCAGGCTTCCAAGCAGCTCTCAAGGAAACTCAGTTTTCACACTCTATGCTTAGTGCCCTTTGAGTGCCTAGGACTGAAATGAACCTTGGTGAGCATCCCACACAAACGAATGCTCCACATGCGGGTTTCACATGCCACCAACTCCACATTCACAGGCAACTTCAGCGCCATAGCCGTTTTCAGATAGCCCTCAATGCAAAGGCTCTAGAAGCAAATATTGGTGTGAGAGCTAATTCAATCAAGGAAACACTGCATGTTGGTGAAGGGCATATTGAAGAAGGATCAGCCGAGTGGTTCTTGTGGGAGAACAACTCCATTTGGCTCACTAACTTCACACACCATCAGGCTTCCAAGCAGCTCTCAAGGAAACTCAGTTTTCACACTCTATACTTAGTGCCCTTTGAGTGCATTATCTAGGAATGAATCTGGTAGAGCATCCCACACAAACGAATGTTCCACATGCGGGTTTCACATGCCAAAACTCCACATTCACAGGCAACTTCAGCGTCACAGCCGTTTTCAGATAGTTCTCAATGCAAAGGCTCTAGACGCAAATATTGGTGTGAGAGCTAATTCAATCAAGGAAACACTGCATGTTGGTGAAGGGCATATTGAAGAAGGATCAGCCGAGTGGTTCTTGTGGGAGAACAACTCCATTTGGCTCACTAACTTCACACACCATCAGGCTTCCAAGCAGCTCTCAAGGAAACTCAGTTTTCACACTCTATCCTTAGTGCCCTTTGAGTGCCTAGGACTAAAATGAAGCTTGGTGAGCATCGCACACAAACGAATGCTCCACATGCGGGTTTCACATGCCACCAACTCCACATTCACAGGCAACTTCAGCGCCACAG
Organism: Ochotona princeps; assembly: GCF_030435755.1. NCBI lineage: Eukaryota > Metazoa > Chordata > Mammalia > Lagomorpha > Ochotonidae > Ochotona > Ochotona princeps. The sequence continues at coordinate 19,625 of NW_026700070.1, forward strand.
CCGTTTTCAGATAGCCCTCAATGCAAAGGCTCTAGACGCAAATATTGGTGTGAGAGCTAATTCAATCAAGGAAACACTGCATGTTGGTGAAGGGCATATTGAAGAAGGATCAGCCGAGTGGTTCTTGTGGGAGAACAACTCCATTTGGCTCACTAACTTCACACACCATCAGGCTTCCAAGCAGCTCTCAAGGAAACTCAGTTTTCACACTCTATCCTTAGTGCCCTTTGAGTCCCTAGGACTGAAATGAAGCTTGGTGAGCATCGCACACAAACGAATGCTCCACATGCGGGTTTCACATGCCACCAACTCCACATTCACAGGCAACTTCAGCGCCACAGCCGTTTTCAGATAGCCCTCAATGCAAAGGCTCTAGACGCAAATATTGGTGTGAGAGCTAATTTAATCAAGGAAACACTGCATGTTGGTGAAGGGCATATTGAAGAAGGATCAGCCGAGTGGTTCTTGTGGGAGAACAACTCCATTTGGCTCACTAACTTCACACACCATCAGGCTTCCAAGCAGCTCTCAAGGAAACTCAGTTTTCACACTCTATGCTTAGTGCCATTTGAGTGCATTATCTAGGAATGAACCTGGTAGAGCATCCCACACAAACAAATGCTCCACATGCGGTTTTCACATGCCACCAACTCCACATTCACAGGCAACTTCAGCGCCACAGCCGTTTTCAGATAGCCCTCAATGCAATTCTCTAGACGCAAATATTGGTGTGAGAGCTAATTCAATCAAGGAAACACTGCATGTTGGTGAAGGGCATATTGAAAAGGATCAGCCGAGTGGTTCTTGTGGGAGAACAACTCCATTTGGCACACTAACTTCACACACCATGAGGCTTCCAAGCAGCTCTCAAGGAAACTCAGTTTTCACACTCTATGCTTAGTGCCCTTTGAGTGCATTATCTAGGAATGAACCTGGTAGAGCATCCCACACAAACGAATGCTCCACATGCGGGTTTCACATGCCACCAACTCCACATTCTCAGGCAACTTCAGCGCCACAGCCGTTTTCAGATAGCCCTCAATGCAAAGGCTCTAGACGCAAATATTGGTGTGAGAGCTAATTCAATTAAGGAAACACTGCATGTTGGTGAAGGGCATATTGAAGAAGGATCAGCCGAGTGGTTCTTGTGGGAGAACTACTCCATTTGGCTCACTAACTTCACACACCATCAGGCTTCCAAGCAGCTCTCAAGGAAACTAAGTTTTCACACTCTATGCTTAGTGCCCTTTGAGTGCCTAGGACTGAAATGAAGCTTGGGGAGCATCCCACAAAAACGAATGCTCCACATGCGGGTTTCACATGCCACCAACTCCACATTCACAGGCAACTTCAGTGCCACAGCCGTTTTCAGACAGCCCTCAATGCAAAGGCTCTAGGCGCAAATATTGGTGTGAGAGCTAATTCAATCAAGGAAACACTGCATGTTGGTGAAGGGCATATTGAAGAAGGATCAGCCGAGTGGTTCTTGTGGGAGAACAACTCCATTTGGCACACTAACTTCACACACCATCAGGCTTCCAAGCAGCTCTCAAGGAAACTCAGTTTTCACACTCTATGCTTAGTGCCATTTGAGTGCATTATCTAGGAATGAAGCTGGTAGAGCATCCCACACAAACGAATGCTCCACATGCGGGTTTCACATGCCACCAACTCCACATTCACAGGCAACTTCAGCGCCACAGCCCTTCTCAGATAGCCCTCAATGCAAAGGCTCTAGACGCAAATATTGGTGTGAGAGCTAATTCAATCAAGGAAACACTGCATGTTGGTGAAGGGCATATTGAATAAGGATCAGCAAAGTGGATCCTGTGGGAGAACAACTCCATTTGGCTCACTAACTTCACACACCATGAGGCTTCCAAGCAGCTCTCAAGGAAACTCAGTTTTCACACTCTATGCTTAGTGCCATTTGAGTGCATTATCTAGGAATGAAGCTGGTAGAGCATCCCACACAAACGAATGCTCCACATGCGGGTTTCACATGCCACCAACTCCACATTCACAGGCAACTTCAGCGCCACAGCCGTTTGCAGATAGCCCTCAATGCAAAGGCTCTAGACGCAAATATTGGTGTGAGAGCTAATTCAATCAAGGAAACACTGCATGTTGGTGAAGGGCATATTGAAGAAGGATCAGCCGAGTGGTTCTTGTGGGAGAACAACTCCATTTGGCTCACTAACTTCACACACCATCAGGCTTCCAAGCAGCTCTCAAGGAAACTCAGTTTTCACACTCTATGCTTAGTGCCATTTGAGTGCATTATCTAGGAATGAACCTGGTAGAGCATCCCACACAAACGAATGCTCCACATGCGGGTTTCACATGCCACCAACTCCACATTCACAGGCAACTTCAGCGCCACAGCCGTTTTCAGATAGCCCTCAATGCAAAGGCTCTAGACGCAAATATTGGTGTGAGAGCTAATTCAATCAAGGAAACACTGCATGTTGGTGAAGGGCATATTGAAGAAGGATCAGCAAAGTGGAACCTGTGGGAGAACAACTCCATTTGGCTCACTAACTTCACACACCATGAGGCTTCCAAGCAGCTCTCAAGGAAACTCAGTTTTCACACTGTATGCTTAGTGCCATTTGAGTGCATTATCTAGGAATGAAGCTTGGGGATCATCCCACACAAACGAATGCTCCACATGCGGGTTTCACATGCCACCAACTCCACATTCACAGGCAACTTCAGCGCCACAGCCGTTTGCAGATAGCCCTCAATGCAAAGGCTCTAGACGCAAATATTTGTGTGAGAGCTAATTCAATCAAGGGAACACTGCATGTTGGTGAAGGGCATATTGAAGAAGGTTCACCCGGGTGGAATCTGTGGGAGAACAACTCCATTTGGCTCACTAACTTCACACACCATCAGGCTTCCAAGCAGCTCTCAAGGAAACTCAGTTTTCACACTCTATCCTTAGTGCCCTTTGAGTGCATTATCTAGGAATGAACCTGGTAGAGCATCCCACACAAACGAATGCTCCACATGCGGGTTTCACATGCCACCAACTCCACATTCACAGGCAACTTCAGCGCCACAGCCGTTTTCAGATAGTTCTCAATGCAAAGGCTCTAGACGCAAATATTGGTGTGAGAGCTAATTCAATCAAGGAAACACTGCATGTTGGTGAAGGGCATATTGAAGAAGGATCAGCCGAGTGGTTCTTGTGGGACAACAACTCCATTTGGCTCACTAACTTCACACACCATCAGGCTTCCAAGCAGCTCTCAAGGAAACTCAGTTTTCACACTCTATGCTTAGTGCCCTTTGAGTGCATTATCTAGGAATGAACCTGGTAGAGCATCCCACACAAACGAATGCTCCACATGCGGGTTTCACATGCCACCAACTCCACATTCACAGGCAACTTCAGCGCCACAGCCATTTTCAGATAGCCCTCAATGCAAAGGATCTAGACGCAAATATTGGTGTGAGAGCTAATTCAATCAAGGAAACACTGCATGTTGGTGAAGGGCATATTGAAGAAGGATCAGCCGAGTGGTTCTTGTGGGAGAACAACTCCATTTGGCTCACTAACTTCACACACCATCAGGCTTCCAAGCAGCTCTCAAGGAAACTCAGTTTTCACACTCTATACTTAGTGCCCTTTGAGTGCATTATCTAGGAATGAATCTGGTAGAGCATCCCACACAAACGAATGTTCCACATGCGGGTTTCACATGCCAAAACTCCACATTCACAGGCAACTTCAGCGTCACAGCCGTTTTCAGATAGTTCTCAATGCAAAGGCTCTAGACGCAAATATTGGTGTGAGAGCTAATTCAATCAAGGAAACACTGCATGTTGGTGAAGGGCATATTGAAGAAGGATCAGCCGAGTGGTTCTTGTGGGAGAACAACTCCATTTGGCTCACTAACTTCACACACCATCAGGCTTCCAAGCAGCTCTCAAGGAAACTCAGTTTTCACACTCTATGCTTAGTGCCCTTTGAGTGCATTATCTAGGAATGAACCTGGTAGAGCATCCCACACAAACGAATGCTCCACATGCGGGTTTCACATGCCACCAACTCCACATTCACAGGCACCTTCAGCGCCACAGCCGTTTTCAGATAGTTCTCAATGCAAAGCCTCTAGACGCAAATATTGGTGTGAGAGCTAATTCAATCAAGGAAACACTGCATGTTGGTGAAGGGCATATTGAAGAAGGATCAGCCGAGTGGTTCTTGTGGGAGAACAACTCCATTTGGCTCACTAACTTCACATACCATCAGGCTTCCAAGCAGCTCTCAAGGAAACTCAGTTTTCACACTCTATGCTTAGTGCCCTTTGAGTGCATTATCTAGGAATGAACCTGGTAGAGCATCCCACACAAACGAATGTTCCACATGCGGGTTTCACATGCCACCAACTCCACATTCACAGGCAACTTCAGCGCCACAGCCGTTTTCAGATAGCCCTCAATGCAAAGGCTCTAGACGCAAATATTGGTGTGAGAGCTAATTCAATCAAGGAAACACTGCATGTTGGTGAAGGGCATATTGAAGAAGGATCAGCCGAGTGGTTCTTGTGGGAGAACAACTCCATTTGGCTCACTAACTTCACACACCATCAGGCTTCCAAGCAGCTCTCAAGGAAACTCAGTTTTCACACTCTATGCTTAGTGCCCTTTGAGTGCCTAGGACTGAAATGAAGCTTGGGGATCATCCCACACAAACGAATGCTCCACATGCGGGTTTCACATGCCACCAACTCTACATTCACAGGCAACTTCAGCGCCACAGCCGTTTTCAGATAGCCCTCAATGCAAAGGCTCTAGACGCAAATATTGGTGTGAGAGCTAATTCAATTAAGGAAACACTGCATGTTGGTGAACTGCATATTGAAGAAGGATCAGCCGAGTGGTTCTTGTGGGAGAACTACTCCATTTGGCTCACTAACTTCACACACCATCAGGCTTCCAAGCAGCTCTCAAGGAAACTCAGTTTTCACACTCTATGCTTAGTGCCCTTTGAGTGCCTAGGACTGAAATGAACCTTGGTGAGCATCCCACACAAACGAATGCTCCACATGCGGGTTTCACATGCCACCAACTCCACATTCACAGGCAACTTCAGCGCCATAGCCGTTTTCAGATAGCCCTCAATGCAAAGGCTCTAGAAGCAAATATTGGTGTGAGAGCTAATTCAATCAAGGAAACACTGCATGTTGGTGAAGGGCATATTGAAGAAGGATCAGCCGAGTGGTTCTTGTGGGAGAACAACTCCATTTGGCTCACTAACTTCACACACCATCAGGCTTCCAAGCAGCTCTCAAGGAAACTCAGTTTTCACACTCTATACTTAGTGCCCTTTGAGTGCATTATCTAGGAATGAATCTGGTAGAGCATCCCACACAAACGAATGTTCCACATGCGGGTTTCACATGCCAAAACTCCACATTCACAGGCAACTTCAGCGTCACAGCCGTTTTCAGATAGTTCTCAATGCAAAGGCTCTAGACGCAAATATTGGTGTGAGAGCTAATTCAATCAAGGAAACACTGCATGTTGGTGAAGGGCATATTGAAGAAGGATCAGCCTAGTGGTTCTTGTGGGAGAACAACTCCATTTGGCTCACTAACTTCACACACCATCAGGCTTCCAAGCAGCTCTCAAGGAAACTCAGTTTTCACACTCTATCCTTAGTGCCCTTTGAGTGCCTAGGACTAAAATGAAGCTTGGTGAGCATCGCACACAAACGAATGCTCCACATGCGGGTTTCACATGCCACCAACTCCACATTCACAGGCAACTTCAGCGCCACAGCCGTTTTCAGATAGCCCTCAATGCAAAGGCTCTAGACGCAAATATTGGTGTGAGAGCTAATTCAATCAAGGAAACACTGCATGTTGGTGAAGGGCATATTGAAGAAGGATCAGCCGAGTGGTTCTTGTGGGAGAACAACTCCATTTGGCTCACTAACTTCACACACCATCAGGCTTCCAAGCAGCTCTCAAGGAAACTCAGTTTTCACACTCTATCCTTAGTGCCCTTTGAGTCCCTAGGACTGAAATGAAGCTTGGTGAGCATCGCACACAAACGAATGCTCCACATGCGGGTTTCACATGCCACCAACTCCACATTCACAGGCAACTTCAGCGCCACAGCCGTTTTCAGATAGCCCTCAATGCAAAGGCTCTAGACGCAAATATTGGTGTGAGAGCTAATTTAATCAAGGAAACACTGCATGTTGGTGAAGGGCATATTGAAGAAGGATCAGCCGAGTGGTTCTTGTGGGAGAACAACTCCATTTGGCTCACTAACTTCACACACCATCAGGCTTCCAAGCAGCTCTCAAGGAAACTCAGTTTTCACACTCTATGCTTAGTGCCATTTGAGTGCATTATCTAGGAATGAACCTGGTAGAGCATCCCACACAAACAAATGCTCCACATGCGGTTTTCACATGCCACCAACTCCACATTCACAGGCAACTTCAGCGCCACAGCCGTTTTCAGATAGCCCTCAATGCAATTCTCTAGACGCAAATATTGGTGTGAGAGCTAATTCAATCAAGGAAACACTGCATGTTGGTGAAGGGCATATTGAAAAGGATCAGCCGAGTGGTTCTTGTGGGAGAACAACTCCATTTGGCACACTAACTTCACACACCATGAGGCTTCCAAGCAGCTCTCAAGGAAACTCAGTTTTCACACTCTATGCTTAGTGCCCTTTGAGTGCATTATCTAGGAATGAACCTGGTAGAGCATCCCACACAAACGAATGCTCCACATGCGGGTTTCACATGCCACCAACTCCACATTCTCAGGCAACTTCAGCGCCACAGCCGTTTTCAGATAGCCCTCAATGCAAAGGCTCTAGACGCAAATATTGGTGTGAGAGCTAATTCAATTAAGGAAACACTGCATGTTGGTGAAGGGCATATTGAAGAAGGATCAGCCGAGTGGTTCTTGTGGGAGAACTACTCCATTTGGCTCACTAACTTCACACACCATCAGGCTTCCAAGCAGCTCTCAAGGAAACTAAGTTTTCACACTCTATGCTTAGTGCCCTTTGAGTGCCTAGGACTGAAATGAAGCTTGGGGAGCATCCCACAAAAACGAATGCTCCACATGCGGGTTTCACATGCCACCAACTCCACATTCACAGGCAACTTCAGTGCCACAGCCGTTTTCAGACAGCCCTCAATGCAAAGGCTCTAGGCGCAAATATTGGTGTGAGAGCTAATTCAATCAAGGAAACACTGCATGTTGGTGAAGGGCATATTGAAGAAGGATCAGCCGAGTGGTTCTTGTGGGAGAACAACTCCATTTGGCACACTAACTTCACACACCATCAGGCTTCCAAGCAGCTCTCAAGGAAACTCAGTTTTCACACTCTATGCTTAGTGCCATTTGAGTGCATTATCTAGGAATGAAGCTGGTAGAGCATCCCACACAAACGAATGCTCCACATGCGGGTTTCACATGCCACCAACTCCACATTCACAGGCAACTTCAGCGCCACAGCCCTTCTCAGATAGCCCTCAATGCAAAGGCTCTAGACGCAAATATTGGTGTGAGAGCTAATTCAATCAAGGAAACACTGCATGTTGGTGAAGGGCATATTGAATAAGGATCAGCAAAGTGGATCCTGTGGGAGAACAACTCCATTTGGCTCACTAACTTCACACACCATGAGGCTTCCAAGCAGCTCTCAAGGAAACTCAGTTTTCACACTCTATGCTTAGTGCCATTTGAGTGCATTATCTAGGAATGAAGCTGGTAGAGCATCCCACACAAACGAATGCTCCACATGCGGGTTTCACATGCCACCAACTCCACATTCACAGGCAACTTCAGCGCCACAGCCGTTTGCAGATAGCCCTCAATGCAAAGGCTCTAGACGCAAATATTGGTGTGAGAGCTAATTCAATCAAGGAAACACTGCATGTTGGTGAAGGGCATATTGAAGAAGGATCAGCCGAGTGGTTCTTGTGGGAGAACAACTCCATTTGGCTCACTAACTTCACACACCATCAGGCTTCCAAGCAGCTCTCAAGGAAACTCAGTTTTCACACTCTATGCTTAGTGCCCTTTGAGTGCATTATCTAGGAATGAACCTGATAGAGCATCCCACACAAACGAATGCTCCACATGCGGGTTTCACATGCCACCAACTCCACATTCACAGGCAACTTCAGTGCCACAGCCGTTTTCAGACAGCCCTCAATGCAAAGGCTCTAGACGCAAATATTGGTGTGAGAGCTAATTCAATCAAGGAAACACTGCATGTTGGTGAAGGGCATATTGAAGAAGGATCAGCCGAGTGGTTCTTGTGGGAGAACAACTCCATTTGGCTCACTAACTTCACACACCATGAGGCTTCCAAGCAGCTCTCAAGGAAACTCAGTTTTCACACTCTATGCTTAGTGCCATTTGAGTGCATTATCTAGGAATGAACCTGGTAGAGCATCCCACACAAACGAATGCTCCACATGCGGGTTTCACATGCCACCAACTCCACATTCACAGGCAACTTCAGCGCCACAGCCGTTTTCAGATAGCCCTCAATGCAAAGGCTCTAGACGCAAATATTGGTGTGAGAGCTAATTCAATCAAGGAAACACTGCATGTTGGTGAAGGGCATATTGAAGAAGGATCAGCAAAGTGGAACCTGTGGGAGAACAACTCCATTTGGCTCACTAACTTCACACACCATGAGGCTTCCAAGCAGCTCTCAAGGAAACTCAGTTTTCACACTCTATGCTTAGTGCCATTTGAGTGCATTATCTAGGAATGAAGCTTGGGGATCATCCCACACAAACGAATGCTCCACATGCGGGTTTCACATGCCACCAACTCCACATTCACAGGCAACTTCAGCGCCACAGCCGTTTGCAGATAGCCCTCAATGCAAAGGCTCTAGACGCAAATATTTGTGTGAGAGCTAATTCAATCAAGGGAACACTGCATGTTGGTGAAGGGCATATTGAAGAAGGTTCACCCGGGTGGAATCTGTGGGAGAACAACTCCATTTGGCTCACTAACTTCACACACCATCAGGCTTCCAAGCAGCTCTCAAGGAAACTCAGTTTTCACACTCTATCCTTAGTGCCCTTTGAGTGCATTATCTAGGAATGAACCTGGTAGAGCATCCCACACAAACGAATGCTCCACATGCGGGTTTCACATGCCACCAACTCCACATTCACAGGCAACTTCAGCGCCACAGCCGTTTTCAGATAGTTCTCAATGCAAAGGCTCTAGACGCAAATATTGGTGTGAGAGCTAATTCAATCAAGGAAACACTGCATGTTGGTGAAGGGCATATTGAAGAAGGATCAGCCGAGTGGTTCTTGTGGGACAACAACTCCATTTGGCTCACTAACTTCACACACCATCAGGCTTCCAAGCAGCTCTCAAGGAAACTCAGTTTTCACACTCTATGCTTAGTGCCCTTTGAGTGCATTATCTAGGAATGAACCTGGTAGAGCATCCCACACAAACGAATGCTCCACATGCGGGTTTCACATGCCACCAACTCCACATTCACAGGCAACTTCAGCGCCACAGCCATTTTCAGATAGCCCTCAATGCAAAGGATCTAGACGCAAATATTGGTGTGAGAGCTAATTCAATCAAGGAAACACTGCATGTTGGTGAAGGGCATATTGAAGAAGGATCAGTTGAGTGGTTCTTGTGGGAGAACAACTCCATTTGGCTCACTAAGTTCACATACCATCAGGCTTCCAAGCAGCTCTCAAGGAAACTCAGTTTTCACACTCTATGCTTAGTGCCCTTTGAGTGCATTATCTAGGAATGAACCTGGTAGAGCATCCCACACAAACGAATGCTCCACATGCGGGTTTCACATGCCACCAACTCCACATTCTCAGGCAACTTCAGCGCCACAGCCGTTTTCAGATAGCCCTCAATGCAAAGGCTCTAGACGCAAATATTGGTGTGAGAGCTAATTCAATTAAGGAAACACTGCATGTTGGTGAAGGGCATATTGAAGAAGGATCAGCCGAGTGGTTCTTGTGGGAGAACTACTCCATTTGGCTCACTAACTTCACACACCATCAGGCTTCCAAGCAGCTCTCAAGGAAACTAAGTTTTCACACTCTATGCTTAGTGCCCTTTGAGTGCCTAGGACTGAAATGAAGCTTGGGGAGCATCCCACAAAAACGAATGCTCCACATGCGGGTTTCACATGCCACCAACTCCACATTCACAGGCAACTTCAGTGCCACAGCCGTTTTCAGACAGCCCTCAATGCAAAGGCTCTAGGCGCAAATATTGGTGTGAGAGCTAATTCAATCAAGGAAACACTGCATGTTGGTGAAGGGCATATTGAAGAAGGATCAGCCGAGTGGTTCTTGTGGGAGAACAACTCCATTTGGCACACTAACTTCACACACCATCAGGCTTCCAAGCAGCTCTCAAGGAAACTCAGTTTTCACACTCTATGCTTAGTGCCATTTGAGTGCATTATCTAGGAATGAAGCTGGTAGAGCATCCCACACAAACGAATGCTCCACATGCGGGTTTCACATGCCACCAACTCCACATTCACAGGCAACTTCAGCGCCACAGCCCTTCTCAGATAGCCCTCAATGCAAAGGCTCTAGACGCAAATATTGGTGTGAGAGCTAATTCAATCAAGGAAACACTGCATGTTGGTGAAGGGCATATTGAATAAGGATCAGCAAAGTGGATCCTGTGGGAGAACAACTCCATTTGGCTCACTAACTTCACACACCATGAGGCTTCCAAGCAGCTCTCAAGGAAACTCAGTTTTCACACTCTATGCTTAGTGCCATTTGAGTGCATTATCTAGGAATGAAGCTGGTAGAGCATCCCACACAAACGAATGCTCCACATGCGGGTTTCACATGCCACCAACTCCACATTCACAGGCAACTTCAGCGCCACAGCCGTTTGCAGATAGCCCTCAATGCAAAGGCTCTAGACGCAAATATTGGTGTGAGAGCTAATTCAATCAAGGAAACACTGCATGTTGGTGAAGGGCATATTGAAGAAGGATCAGCCGAGTGGTTCTTGTGGGAGAACAACTCCATTTGGCTCACTAACTTCACACACCATCAGGCTTCCAAGCAGCTCTCAAGGAAACTCAGTTTTCACACTCTATGCTTAGTGCCCTTTGAGTGCATTATCTAGGAATGAACCTGATAGAGCATCCCACACAAACGAATGCTCCACATGCGGGTTTCACATGCCACCAACTCCACATTCACAGGCAACTTCAGTGCCACAGCCGTTTTCAGACAGCCCTCAATGCAAAGGCTCTAGACGCAAATATTGGTGTGAGAGCTAATTCAATCAAGGAAACACTGCATGTTGGTGAAGGGCATATTGAAGAAGGATCAGCCGAGTGGTTCTTGTGGGAGAACAACTCCATTTGGCTCACTAACTTCACACACCATGAGGCTTCCAAGCAGCTCTCAAGGAAACTCAGTTTTCACACTCTATGCTTAGTGCCATTTGAGTGCATTATCTAGGAATGAACCTGGTAGAGCATCCCACACAAACGAATGCTCCACATGCGGGTTTCACATGCCACCAACTCCACATTCACAGGCAACTTCAGCGCCACAGCCGTTTTCAGATAGCCCTCAATGCAAAGGCTCTAGACGCAAATATTGGTGTGAGAGCTAATTCAATCAAGGAAACACTGCATGTTGGTGAAGGGCATATTGAAGAAGGATCAGCAAAGTGGAACCTGTGGGAGAACAACTCCATTTGGCTCACTAACTTCACACACCATGAGGCTTCCAAGCAGCTCTCAAGGAAACTCAGTTTTCACACTCTATGCTTAGTGCCATTTGAGTGCATTATCTAGGAATGAAGCTTGGGGATCATCCCACACAAACGAATGCTCCACATGCGGGTTTCACATGCCACCAACTCCACATTCACAGGCAACTTCAGCGCCACAGCCGTTTGCAGATAGCCCTCAATGCAAAGGCTCTAGACGCAAATATTTGTGTGAGAGCTAATTCAATCAAGGGAACACTGCATGTTGGTGAAGGGCATATTGAAGAAGGTTCACCCGGGTGGAATCTGTGGGAGAACAACTCCATTTGGCTCACTAACTTCACACACCATCAGGCTTCCAAGCAGCTCTCAAGGAAACTCAGTTTTCACACTCTATCCTTAGTGCCCTTTGAGTGCATTATCTAGGAATGAACCTGGTAGAGCATCCCACACAAACGAATGCTCCACATGCGGGTTTCACATGCCACCAACTCCACATTCACAGGCAACTTCAGCGCCACAGCCGTTTTCAGATAGTTCTCAATGCAAAGGCTCTAGACGCAAATATTGGTGTGAGAGCTAATTCAATCAAGGAAACACTGCATGTTGGTGAAGGGCATATTGAAGAAGGATCAGCCGAGTGGTTCTTGTGGGACAACAACTCCATTTGGCTCACTAACTTCACACACCATCAGGCTTCCAAGCAGCTCTCAAGGAAACTCAGTTTTCACACTCTATGCTTAGTGCCCTTTGAGTGCATTATCTAGGAATGAACCTGGTAGAGCATCCCACACAAACGAATGCTCCACATGCGGGTTTCACATGCCACCAACTCCACATTCACAGGCAACTTCAGCGCCACAGCCATTTTCAGATAGCCCTCAATGCAAAGGATCTAGACGCAAATATTGGTGTGAGAGCTAATTCAATCAAGGAAACACTGCATGTTGGTGAAGGGCATATTGAAGAAGGATCAGTTGAGTGGTTCTTGTGGGAGAACAACTCCATTTGGCTCACTAAGTTCACATACCATCAGGCTTCCAAGCAGCTCTCAAGGAAACTCAGTTTTCACACTGTATGCTTAGTGCCCTTTGAGTGCATTATCTAGGAATGAACCTGGTAGAGCATCCCACACAAACGAATGCTCCACATGCGGGTTTCACATGCCACCAACTCCACATTCACAGGCAACTTCAGTGCCACAGCCGTTTGCAGATAGCCCTCAATGCAAAGGCTCTAGACGCAAATATTGGTGTGAGAGCTAATTCAATCAAGGAAACACTGCATGTTGGTGAAGGGCATATTGAAGAAGGATCAGCCGAGTGGTTCTTGTGGGAGAACAACTCCATTTGGCTCACTAACTTCACACACCATCAGGCTTCCAAGCAGCTCTCAAGGAAACTCAGTTTTCACACTCTATGCTTAGTGCCCTTTGAGTGCATTATCTAGGAATGAACCTGGTAGAGCATCCCACACAAACGAATGCTCCACATGCGGGTTTCACATGCCACCAACTCCACATTCACAGGCACCTTCAGCGCCACAGCCGTTTTCAGATAGTTCTCAATGCAAAGCCTCTAGACGCAAATATTGGTGTGAGAGCTAATTCAATCAAGGAAACACTGCATGTTGGTGAAGGGCATATTGAAGAAGGATCAGCCGAGTGGTTCTTGTGGGAGAACAACTCCATTTGGCTCACTAACTTCACATACCATCAGGCTTCCAAGCAGCTCTCAAGGAAACTCAGTTTTCACACTCTATGCTTAGTGCCCTTTGAGTGCATTATCTAGGAATGAACCTGGTAGAGCATCCCACACAAACGAATGCTCCACATGCGGGTTTCACATGCCACCAACTCCACATTCACAGGCAACTTCAGCGCCACAGCCATTTTCAGATAGCTCTCAATGCAAAGGCTCTAGACGCAAATATTGGTGTGAGAGCTAATTCAATCAAGGAAACACTGCATGTTGGTGAAGGGCATATTGAAGAAGGATCAGCACAGTGGATCCTGTGGGAGAACAACTCCATTTGGCTCACTAACTTCACACACCATCAGGCTTCCAAGCAGCGCTCAAGGAAACTCAGTTTTCACACTGTATGCTTAGTGCCCTTTGAGTGCATTATCTAGGAATGAACCTGGTAGAGCATCCCACACAAACGAATGCTCCACATGCGGGTTTCACATGCCACCAACTCCACATTCACAGGCAACTTCAGCTCCACAGCCGTTTGCAGATAGCCCTCAATGCAAAGGCTCTAGACGCAAATATTTGTGTGAGAGCTAATTCAATCAAGGGAACACTGCATGTTGGTGAAGGGCATATTGAAGAAGGTTCAGCCGAGTGGTTCTTGTGGGAGAACAACTCCATTTGGCTCACTAACTTCACACACCATCAGGCTTCCAAGCAGCTCTCAAGGAAACTCAGTTTTCACACTCTATGCTTAGTGCCCTTTGAGTGCATTATCTAGGAATGAACCTGGTAGAGCATCCCACACAAACGAATGTTCCACATGCGGGTTTCACATGCCACCAACTCCACATTCACAGGCAACTTCAGCGCCACAGCCGTTTTCAGATAGCCCTCAATGCAAAGGCTCTAGACGCAAATATTGGTGTGAGAGCTAATTCAATCAAGGAAACACTGCATGTTGGTGAAGGGCATATTGAAGAAGGATCAGCCGAGTGGTTCTTGTGGGAGAACAACTCCATTTGGCTCACTAACTTCACACACCATCAGGCTTCCAAGCAGCTCTCAAGGAAACTCAGTTTTCACACTCTATGCTTAGTGCCCTTTGTATGCCTAGGACTGAAATGAAGCTTGGTGAGCATCCCACACAAACGAATGCTCCACATGCGGGTTTCACATGCCACCAACTCCACATTCACAGGCAACTTCAGCGCCACAGCCGTTTTCAGATAGCCCTCAATGCAAAGGCTCTAGACGCAAATATTGGTGTGAGAGCTAATTCAATCAAGGAAACACTGCATGTTGGTGAAGGGCATATTGAAGAAGAATCAGCCGAGTGGTTCTTGAGGGAGAACAGCTCCATTTGGCTCACTAACTTCACACACCATCAGGCTTCCAAGCAGCTCTCAAGGAAACTCAGTTTTCACACTGTATGCTTAGTGCCCTTTGAGTGCATTATCTAGGAATGAACCTGGTAGAGCATCCCACACAAACGAATGCTCCACATGCGGGTTTCACATGACACCAACTCCACATGCTCAGGTAACACAACACCACAGCTGTTTTCAGATAGCCCTCAATGCAAAGGCTCTAGACGCAAATATTGGTGTGAGAGCTAATTCAATCAAGGAAACACTGCATGTTGGTGAAGGGCATATTGAAGAAGGATCAGCCGAGTGGTTCTTGTGGGAGAACAACTCCATTTGGCTCACTAAATTCACACACCATCAGGCTTCCAAGCAGCTCTCAAGGAAACTCAGTTTTCACACTCTATGCTTAGTGCCCTTTGAGTGCATTATCTAGGAATGAACCTGATAGAGCATCCCACACAAATGAATGCTCCACATGCGGGTTTCACATGCCACCAACTCCACATTCACAGGCAACTTCAGCGCCACAGCCGTTTTCAGATAGCCCTCAATGCAAAGGCTCTAGACGCAAATATTGGTGTGAGAGCTAATTCAATCAAGGAAACACTGCATGTTGGTGAAGGGCATATTGAAGAAGGATCAGCCGAGTGGTTCTTGTGGGAGAACAACTCCATTTGGCTCACTAACTTCACACACCATCAGGCTTCCAAGCAGCTCTCAAGGAAACTCAGTTTTCACACTCTATGCTTAGTGCTCTTTGAGTGCATTATCTAGGAATGAACCTGGTAGAGCATCCCACACAAACGAATGCTCCACATGCGGGTTTCACATGCCACCAACTCCACATTCACAGGCACCTTCAGCGCCACAGCCGTTTTCAGATAGCCCTCAATGCAAAGGCTCTAGACGCAAATATTGGTGTGAGAGCTAATTCAATCAAGGAAACACTGCATGTTGGTGAAGGGCATATTGAAGAAGGATCAGCTGAGTGGTTCTTGTGGGAGAACAACTCCATTTGGCTCACTAACTTCACACACAATCAGGCTTCCAAGCAGCTCTCAAGGAAACTCAGTTTTCACACTCTATGCTTAGTGCCCTTTGAGTGCCTAGGACTGAAAGGAAGCTTGGGGAGCATCCCACACAAACGAATGCTCCACATGCGGGTTTCACATGCCACCAACTCCACATTCACAGGCAACTTCAGTGCCACAGCCGTTTGCAGATAGCCCTCAATGCAAAGGCTCTAGACGCAAATATTGGTGTGAGAGCTAATTCAATCAAGGAAACACTGCATGTTGGTGAAGGGCATATTGAAGAAGGATCAGCCGAGTGGTTCTTGTGGGAGAACAACTCCATTTGGCTCACTAACTTCACACACCATCAGGCTTCCAAGCAGCTCTCAAGGAAACTCAGTTTTCACACTCTATGCTTAGTGCCCTTTGTATGCCTAGGACTGAAATGAAGCTTGGTGAGCATCCCACACAAACGAATGCTCCACATGCGGGTTTCACATGCCACCAACTCCACATTCACAGGCAACTTCAGCGCCACAGCCGTTTTCAGATAGTTCTCAATGCAAAGGCTCTAGACGCAAATATTGGTGTGAGAGCTAATTCAATCAAGGAAACACTGCATGTTGGTGAAGGGCATATTGAAGAAGAATCAGCCGAGTGGTTCTTGTGGGAGAACAGCTCCATTTGGCTCACTAACTTCACACACCATCAGGCTTCCAAGCAGCTCTCAAGGAAACTCAGTTTTCACACTGTATGCTTAGTGCCCTTTGAGTGCATTATCTAGGAATGAACCTGGTAGAGCATCCCACACAAACGAATGCTCCACATGCGGGTTTCACATGACACCAACTCCACATGCTCAGGTAACACAACACCACAGCTGTTTTCAGATAGCCCTCAATGCAAAGGCTCTAGACGCAAATATTGGTGTGAGAGCTAATTCAATCAAGGAAACACTGCATGTTGGTGAAGGGCATATTGAAGAAGGATCAGCCGAGTGGTTCTTGTGGGAGAACAACTCCATTTGGCTCACTAACTTCACACACCATCAGGCTTCCAAGCAGCTCTCAAGGAAACTCAGTTTTCACACTCTATGCTTAGTGCCCTTTGAGTGCATTATCTAGGAATGAACCTGATAGAGCATCCCACACAAATGAATGCTCCACATGCGGGTTTCACATGCCACCAACTCCACATTCACAGGCAACTTCAGCGCCACAGCCGTTTTCAGATAGCCCTCAATGCAAAGGCTCTAGACGCAAATATTGGTGTGAGAGCTAATTCAATCAAGGAAACACTGCATGTTGGTGAAGGGCATATTGAAGAAGGATCAGCCGAGTGGTTCTTATGGGAGAACAACTCCATTTGGCTCATTAACTTCACACACCATCAGGCTTCCAAGCAGCTCTCAAGGAAACTCAGTTTTCACACTCTATGCTTAGTGCTCTTTGAGTGCATTATCTAGGAATGAACCTGGTAGAGCATCCCACACAAACGAATGCTCCACATGCGGGTTTCACATGCCACCAACTCCACATTCACAGGCACCTTCAGCGCCACAGCCCTTCTCAGATAGCCCTCAATGCAAAGGCTCTAGACGCAAATATTGGTGTGAGAGCTAATTCAATCAAGGAAACACTGCATGTTGGTGAAGGGCATATTGAAGAAGGATCAGCTGAGTGGTTCTTGTGGGACAACAACTCCATTTGGCTCACTAACTTCACACACAATCAGGCTTCCAAGCAGCTCTCAAGGAAACTCAGTTTTCACACTCTATGCTTAGTGCCCTTTGAGTGCCTAGGACTGAAAGGAAGCTTGGGGAGCATCCCACACAAACGAATGCTCCACATGCGGGTTTCACATGCCACCAACTCCACATTCACAGGCAACTTCAGTGCCACAGCCGTTTGCAGATAGCCCTCAATGCAAAGGCTCTAGACGCAAATATTGGTGTGAGAGCTAATTCAATCAAGGAAACACTGCATGTTGGTGAAGGGCATATTGAAGAAGGATCAGCCGAGTGGTTCTTGTGGGAGAACAACTCCATTTGGCTCACTAACTTCACACACCATCAGGCTTCCAAGCAGCTCTCAAGGAAACTCAGTTTTCACACTCTATGCTTAGTGCCCTTTGAGTGCATTATCTAGGAATGAACCTGGTAGAGCATCCCACACAAACGAATGCTCCACATGCGGGTTTCACATGCCACCAACTCCACATTCACAGGCACCTTCAGCGCCACAGCCGTTTTCAGATAGTTCTCAATGCAAAGCCTCTAGACGCAAATATTGGTGTGAGAGCTAATTCAATCAAGGAAACACTGCATGTTGGTGAAGGGCATATTGAAGAAGGATCAGCCGAGTGGTTCTTGTGGGAGAACAACTCCATTTGGCTCACTAACTTCACATACCATCAGGCTTCCAAGCAGCTCTCAAGGAAACTCAGTTTTCACACTCTATGCTTAGTGCCCTTTGAGTGCATTATCTAGGAATGAACCTGGTAGAGCATCCCACACAAACGAATGCTCCACATGCGGGTTTCACATGCCACCAACTCCACATTCACAGGCAACTTCAGCGCCACAGCCATTTTCAGATAGCTCTCAATGCAAAGGCTCTAGACGCAAATATTGGTGTGAGAGCTAATTCAATCAAGGAAACACTGCCTGTTGTTGAAGGGCATATTGAAGAAGGATCAGCAAAGTGGATCCTGTGGGAGAACAACTCCATTTGGCTCACTAACTTCACACACCATCAGGCTTCCAAGCAGCGCTCAAGGAAACTCAGTTTTCACACTGTATGATAGTGCCCTTTGAGTGCATTATCTAGGAATGAACCTGGTAGAGCATCCCACACAAACGAATGCTCCACATGCGGGTTTCACATGACACCAACTCCACATGCTCAGGTAACACAACACCACAGCTGTTTTCAGATAGCCCTCAATGCAAAGGCTCTAGACGCAAATATTGGTGTGAGAGCTAATTCAATCAAGGAAACACTGCATGTTGGTGAAGGGCATATTGAAGAAGGATCAGCCGAGTGGTTCTTGTGGGAGAACAACTCCATTTGGCTCACTAACTTCACACACCATCAGGCTTCCAAGCAGCTCTCAAGGAAACTCAGTTTTCACACTCTATGCTTAGTGCCCTTTGAGTGCATTATCTAGGAATGAACCTGATAGAGCATCCCACACAAATGAATGCTCCACATGCGGGTTTCACATGCCACCAACTCCACATTCACAGGCAACTTCAGCGCCACAGCCGTTTTCAGATAGCCCTCAATGCAAAGGCTCTAGACGCAAATATTGGTGTGAGAGCTAATTCAATCAAGGAAACACTGCATGTTGGTGAAGGGCATATTGAAGAAGGATCAGCCGAGTGGTTCTTGTGGGAGAACAACTCCATTTGGCTCACTAACTTCACACACCATCAGGCTTCCAAGCAGCTCTCAAGGAAACTCAGTTTTCACACTCTATGCTTAGTGCTCTTTGAGTGCATTATCTAGGAATGAACCTGGTAGAGCATCCCACACAAACGAATGCTCCACATGCGGGTTTCACATGCACCAACTCCACATTCACAGGCACCTTCAGCGCCACAGCCGTTTTCAGATAGCCCTCAATGCAAAGGCTCTAGACGCAAATATTGGTGTGAGAGCTAATTCAATCAAGGAAACACTGCATGTTGGTGAAGGGCATATTGAAGAAGGATCAGCTGAGTGGTTCTTGTGGGACAACAACTCCATTTGGCTCACTAACTTCACACACAATCAGGCTTCCAAGCAGCTCTCAAGGAAACTCAGTTTTCACACCCTATGCTTAGTGCCCTTTGTGTGCCTAGGACTGAAATGAACTTGGCGAGGATCCCACACAAACGAATGCTTCACATGCGGGTTTCACATGCCACCAACTCACATTCACAGACAACTTCAGCGCCACAGCCGTTTTCAGATAGCCCTCAATGCAAAGGCTCTAGACGCAAATATTGGTGTGAGAGCTAATTCAATCAAGGAAACACTGCATGTTGGTGAAGGGCATATTGAAGAAGGATCAGCCGTGTGGTTCTTGTGGGAGAACAACTCCATTTGGCTCACTAACTTCACACACCATCAGGCTTCCAAGCAGCTCTCAAGGAAACTCAGTTTTCACACTCTATGCTTAGTGCCCTTTGAGTGCATTATCTAGGAATGAACCTGGTAGAGCATCCCACCAAACGAATGCTCCACATGCGGGTTTCACATGCCACCAACTCCACATTCACAGGCAACTTCAGCGCCACAGCCGTTTTCAGATAGCCCTCAATGCAAAGGCTCTAGACGCAAATATTGGTGTGAGAGCTAATTCAATCAAGGACACACTGCATGTTGGTGAAGGGCATATTGAAGAAGGATCAGCGAGTGGTTCTTGTGGGAGAACAACTCCATTTGGCTCACTAACTTCACACACCATCAGGCTTCCAAGCAGCTCTCAAGGAAACTCAGTTTCACACCCTATGCTTAGTGCCCTTTGTGTGCCTACGACTGAAATGAAACTTGGCGAGGATCCCACAAAAAAGATGCTTCACATGCGGCTTTCACATGCCACCAACTCCACATTCACAGGCAACTTCAGCGCCACAGCCGTTTTCAGATAGCTCTCAATGCAAAGGCTCTAGACGCAAATATTGGTGTGAGAGCTAATTCAATCAAGGAAACACTGCATGTTGGTGAAGGGCATATTGAAGAAGGATCAGCCGAGTGGTTCTTGTGGGAGAACAACTCATTTGGCTCACTAACTTCACACACCATCAGGCTTCCAAGCAGCTCTCAAGGAAACTCAGTTTTCACACTCTATGCTTAGTGCCCTTTGAGTGCATTATCTAGGAATGAACCTGGTAGAGCATCCACACAAACGAATGCTCCACATGCGGGTTTCACATGCCACCAACTCCACATTCACAGGCAACTTCAGCGCCACAGCTGTTTTCAGATAGCCCTCAATGCAAAGGCTCTAGACGCAAATATTGGTGTGAGAGCTAATTCAATCAAGGAAACACTGAATGTTGGTGAAGGGCATATTGAAGAAGGATCAGCCGAGTGGTTCTTGTGGGAGAACAACTCCATTTGGCTCACTAACTTCACACACCATCAGGCTTCCAAGCAGCTCTCATGGAAACTCAGTTTTCACACTCTATGCTTAGTGCCCTTTGAGTGCATTATCTAGGAATGAACCTGGTAGAGCATCCCCACCAAACGAATGCTCCACATGCGGTTTCACATGCCACCAACTCCACATTCACAGGCAACTTCAGCGCCACAGCCGTTTTCAGATAGCCCTCAATGCAAAGGCTCTAGACGCAAATATTGGTGTGAGAGCTAATTCAATCAAGGAAACACTGCATGTGGTGAAGGGCATATTGAAGAAGGATCAGCCGAGTGGTTCTTGTGGGACAACAACTCCATTTGGCTCACTAACTTCACACACCATCAGGCTTCCAAGCAGCTCTCAAGGAAACTCAGTTTTCACACTCTATGCTTAGTGCCCTTTGAGTGCATTATCTAGGAATGAACCTGGTAGAGCATCCACACAAACGAATGCTCCACATGCGGGTTTCACATGCCACCAAGGTCCACATTCACAGGCAACTTCAGCTCCACAGCATTTTCAATAGCCCTCAATGCAAAGGCTCTAGACGCAAATATTGGTGTGAGAGCTAATTCAATCAAGGGGAAACACTGCATGTTGGTGAAGGGCATATTGAAGAAGGATCAGCCGAGTGGTTCTTGTGGGAGAACAACTCCATTTGGCTCACTAACTTCACACACCATCAGGCTTCCAAGCAGCTCTCAAGGAAACTCAGTTTTCACACTCTATGCTTAGTGCCCCTTTGAGTGCATTATCTAGGAATGAACTGATAGAGCATCCCACACAAATGAATGCTCCACATGCGGGTTCACATGCCACCAACTCCACATTCACAGGCAACTTCAGCGCCACAGCCGTTTTCAGATAGCCCTCAATGCAAAGGCTCTAGACGCAAATATTGGTGTGAGAGCTAATTCAATCAAGGAACACTGCATGTTGGTGAAGGGCATATTGAAGAAGGATCAGCCGAGTGGTTTCTTGTGGGAGAACAACTCCATTGGCTCACTAACTTCACACACCATCAGGCTTCCAGCAGCTCTCAAGGAAACTCAGTTTTCACACTCTATGCTTAGTGCCCTTTGTGTGCCTACGACTGAAATGAAACTTGGCGAGGATCCCACACAAACGAATGCTTCACATGCGGCTTTCACATGCCACCAACTCCACATTCACAGGCAACTTCAGCGCCACAGCCGTTTTCAGATAGCTCTCAATGCAAAGCCTCTAGACGCAAATATTGGTGTGAGAGCTAATTCAATCAAGGAAACACTGCATGTTGGTGAAGGGCATATTGAAGAAGGATCAGCCGAGTGGTTCTTGTGGGAGAACAACTCCATTTGCTCACTAACTTCACACACCATCAGGCTTCCAAGCATCTCTCAAGGAAACTCAGTTTTCACACTCTATGCTTAGTGCCCTTTGTGTGCCTAGACTGAAATGAAACTTTTAGAGATTCCACACAAACGAATGCTCCACATGCGGTTTTCACATGCCACCAACTCCACATTCTCAGGCAACTTCAGCGCCACAGCCGTTTTCAGATAGCTCTCAATGCAAAGGCTCTAGACGCAAATATTGGTGTGAGAGCTAATTCAATCAAGGAAACACTGCATGTTGGTGAAGGGCATATTGAAGAAGGATCAGCCGAGTGGTTCTTGTGGAGAACAACTCCATTTGGCTCACTAACTTCACACACCATCAGCTTCCAAGCAGCTCTCAAGGAAACTCAGTTTTCACACTCTATGCTTAGTGCCCTTTGAGTGCATTATCTAGGAATGAACCTGGTAGAGCATCCCACACAAACGAATGCTCCACATGCGGGTTTCACATGCCACCAACTCCACATTCACAGGCAACTTCAGCGCCACAGCCGTTTTCAGATAGCCCTCAATGCAAAGGCTCTAGACGCAAATATTGGTGTGAGAGCTAATTCAATCAAGGAAACACTGCATGTTGGTGAAGGGCATATTGAAGAAGGATCAGCCGAGTGGTTCTTGTGGGAGAACAACTCCAATTGGCTCACTAACTTCAAACACCATCAGGCTTCCAAGCAGCTCTCAAGGAAACTCAGTTTTCACACTCTATGCTTAGTGCCCTTTGAGTGCATTATCTAGGAATGAAGCTGGTAGAGCATCCCACACAAACGAATGCTCCACATGCGGGTTTCACATGCCACCAAGTCCACATTCACAGGCCCCTTCAGGGCCACAGCTGTTTTCAATAGCCCTCAATGCAAAGGCTCTAGACGCAAATATTGGTGTGAGAGCTAATTCAATCAAGGGAACACTGCATGTTGGTGAAGGGCATATTGAAGAAGGATCAGCCGAGTGGTTCTTGTGGGAGAACAACTCCATTTGGCTCACTAACTTCACACACCATCAGGCTTCCAAGCAGCTCTCAAGGAAACTCAGTTTCACACTCTATGCTTAGTGCCCTTTGTATGCCTAGGACTGAAATGAAGCTTGGTGAGCATCCCACACAAACGAATGCTCCACATGCGGGTTTCACATGCCACCAACTCCACATTCACAGGCAACTTCAGCGCCACAGCCGTTTTCAGATAGCCCTCAATGCAAAGGCTCTAGAAGCAAATAGTTGGTGTGAGAGCTAATTCAATCAAGAAACACTGCATGTTGGTGAAGGGCATATTGAAGAAGGATCAGCCAAGTGGTTCTTGTGGGAGAACAACTCATTTGGCTCACTAACTTCACACACCATCAGGCTTCCAAGCAGCTCTCAAGGAAACTCAGTTTTCACACCCTATGCTTAGTGCCCTTTGTGTGCCTACGACTGAAATGAAACTTGGCGAAGGAGATCCCACACAAACGAATGCTTCACATGCGTCTTTCACATGCCACCAACTCCACATTCACAGGCAACTTCAGCGCCACAGCCGTTTTCAGATAGCTCTCAATGCAAAGCCTCTAGACGCAAATATTGGGTGTGAGAGCTAATTCAATCAAGGAAACACTGCATGTTGGTGAAGGGCATATTGAAGAAGGATCAGCCGAGTGGTTCTTGTGGGAGAACAACTCATTTGGCTCACTAACTTCACCACACCATCAGGCTTCCAAGCATCTCTCAAGGAACTCAGTTTTCACACTCTATGCTTAGTGCCCTTTGTGTGCCTAGGACTGAAATGAAACTTTTAGAGATTCCACACAAACGAATGCTCCACATGCGGTTTCACATGCCACCAACTCACATTCTCAGGCAACTTCAGCGCCACAGCCGTTTTCAGATAGCTCTCAATGCAAAGGCTCTAGACGCAAATATTGGTGTGAGAGCTAATTCAATCAAGGAAACACTGCATGTTGGTGAAGGGCATATTGAAGAAGGATCAGCCGAGTGGTTCTTGTGGGAGAACAACTCCATTTGGCTCACTAACTTCACACACCATCAGGCTTCCAAGCAGCTCTCAAGGAAACTCAGTTTTCACACTCTATGCTTAGTGCCCTTTGAGTGCATTATCTAGGAATGAACCTGGGTAGAGCATCCCACACAAACGAATGCTCCACATGCGGGTTTCACATGCCACCACTCCACATTCACAGGCAACTTCAGCGCCACAGCCGTTTTCAGATAGCCCTCAATGCAAAGGCTCTAGACGCAAATATTGGTGTGAGAGCTAATTCAATCAAGGAAACACTGCATGTTGGTGAAGGGCATATTGAAGAAGGATCAGCCGAGTGGTTCTTGTGGGAGAACAACTCAATTGGCTCACTAACTTCAAACACCATCAGGCTTCCAAGCAGCTCTCAAGGAAACTCAGTTTTCACACTCTATGCTTAGTGCCCTTTGAGTGCATTATCTAGGAATGAAGCTGGTAGAGCATCCCACACAAACGAATGCTCACATGCGGGTTTCACATGCCACCAAGTCCACATTCACAGGCCCCTTCAGGGCCACAGCTGTTTTCAATAGCCCTCAATGCAAAGGCTCTAGACGCAAATATTGGTGTGAGAGCTAATTCAATCAAGGGAACACTGCTTGTTGGTGAAGGGCATATTGAAGAAGGATCAGCCGAGTGGTTCTTGTGGGAGAACAACTCCATTTGGCTCACTAACTTCACATACCATCAGGCTTCCAAGCAGCTCTCAAGGAAACTCAGTTTTCACACTCTATGCTTAGTGCCCTTTGAGGTGCATTATCTAGGAATGAACCTGGTAGAGCATCCCACACAAACGAATGCTCCACATGCGGGTTTCACATGCCACCAACTCCACATTCACAGGCAACTTCAGCGCCACAGCCATTTTCAGATAGCTCTCAATGCAAAGGCTCTAGACGCAAATATTGGTGTGAGAGCTAATTCAATCAAGGAAACACTGCGGAAACACTGCATGTTGGTGAAGGGCATATTGAAGAAGGATCAGCAAAGTGGATCCTGTGGGAGAACAACTCCATTTGGCTCACTAACTTCACACACCATCAGGCTTCCAAGCAGCGCTCAAGGAAACTCAGTTTTCACACTGTATGCTTAGTGCCCTTTGAGTGCATTATCTAGGAATGAACCTGGTAGAGCATCCCACACAAACGAATGCTCCACATGCGGGTTTCACATGCCACCAACTCCACATTCACAGGCAACTTCAGCTCCACAGCCGTTTGCAGATAGCCCTCAATGCAAAGGCTCTAGACGCAAATATTTGTGTGAGAGCTAATTCAATCAAGGGAACACTGCATGTTGGTGAAGGGCATATTGAAGAAGGTTCAGCCGAGTGGTTCTTGTGGGAGAACAACTCCATTTGGCTCACTAACTTCACACACCATCAGGCTTCCAAGCAGCTCTCAAGGAAACTCAGTTTTCACACTCTATGCTTAGTGCCCTTTGAGTGCATTATCTAGGAATGAACCTGGTAGAGCATCCCACACAAACGAATGTTCCACATGCGGGTTTCACATGCCACCAACTCCACATTCACAGGCAACTTCAGTGCCACAGCCGTTTGCAGATAGCCCTCAATGCAAAGGCTCTAGACGCAAATATTGGTGTGAGAGCTAATTCAATCAAGGAAACACTGCATGTTGGTGAAGGGCATATTGAAGAAGGATCAGCCGAGTGGTTCTTGTGGGAGAACAACTCCATTTGGCTCACTAACTTCACACACCATCAGGCTTCCAAGCAGCTCTCAAGGAAACTCAGTTTTCACACTCTATGCTTAGTGCCCTTTGTATGCCTAGGACTGAAATGAAGCTTGGTGAGCATCCCACACAAACGAATGCTCCACATGCGGGTTTCACATGCCACCAACTCCACATTCACAGGCAACTTCAGCGCCACAGCCGTTTTCAGATAGTTCTCAATGCAAAGGCTCTAGACGCAAATATTGGTGTGAGAGCTAATTCAATCAAGGAAACACTGCATGTTGGTGAAGGGCATATTGAAGAAGAATCAGCCGAGTGGTTCTTGTGGGAGAACAGCTCCATTTGGCTCACTAACTTCACACACCATCAGGCTTCCAAGCAGCTCTCAAGGAAACTCAGTTTTCACACTGTATGCTTAGTGCCCTTTGAGTGCATTATCTAGGAATGAACCTGGTAGAGCATCCCACACAAACGAATGCTCCACATGCGGGTTTCACATGACACCAACTCCACATGCTCAGGTAACACAACACCACAGCTGTTTTCAGATAGCCCTCAATGCAAAGGCTCTAGACGCAAATATTGGTGTGAGAGCTAATTCAATCAAGGGAACACTGCATGGTGGTGAAGGGCATATTGAAGAAGGATCAGCCGAGTGGTTCTTGTGGGAGAACAACTCCATTTGGCTCACTAACTTCACACACCATCAGGCTTCCAAGCAGCTCTCAAGGAAACTCAGTTTTCACACTCTATGCTTAGTGCCCTTTGAGTGCATTATCTAGGAATGAACCTGATAGAGCATCCCACACAAATGAATGCTCCACATGCGGGTTTCACATGCCACCAACTCCACATTCACAGGCAACTTCAGCGCCACAGCCGTTTTCAGATAGCCCTCAATGCAAAGGCTCTAGACGCAAATATTGGTGTGAGAGCTAATTCAATCAAGGAAACACTGCATGTTGGTGAAGGGCATATTGAAGAAGGATCAGCCGAGTGGTTCTTGTGGGAGAACAACTCCATTTGGCTCACTAACTTCACACACCATCAGGCTTCCAAGCAGCTCTCAAGGAAACTCAGTTTTCACACTCTATGCTTAGTGCTCTTTGAGTGCATTATCTAGGAATGAACCTGGTAGAGCATCCCACACAAACGAATGCTCCACATGCGGGTTTCACATGCCACCAACTCCACATTCACAGGCACCTTCAGCGCCACAGCCGTTTTCAGATAGCCCTCAATGCAAAGGCTCGAGACGCAAATATTGGTGTGAGAGCTAATTCAATCAAGGAAACACTGCATGTTGGTGAAGGGCATATTGAAGAAGGATCAGCTGAGTGGTTCTTGTGGGACAACAACTCCATTTGGCTCACTAACTTCACACACAATCAGGCTTCCAAGCAGCTCTCAAGGAAACTCAGTTTTCACACTCTATCCTTAGTGCCCTTTGAGTGCCTAGGACTGAAAGGAAGCTTGGGGAGCATCCCACACAAACGAATGCTCCACATGCGGGTTTCACATGCCACCAACTCCACATTCACAGGCAACTTCAGTGCCACAGCCGTTTGCAGATAGCCCTCAATGCAAAGGCTCTAGACGCAAATATTGGTGTGAGAGCTAATTCAATCAAGGAAACACTGCATGTTGGTGAAGGGCATATTGAAGAAGGATCAGCCGAGTGGTTCTTGTGGGAGAACAACTCCATTTGGCTCACTAACTTCACACACCATCAGGCTTCCAAGCAGCTCTCAAGGAAACTCAGTTTTCACACTCTATGCTTAGTGCCCTTTGAGTGCATTATCTAGGAATGAACCTGGTAGAGCATCCCACACAAACGAATGCTCCACATGCGGGTTTCACATGCCACCAACTCCACATTCACAGGCACCTTCAGCGCCACAGCCGTTTTCAGATAGTTCTCAATGCAAAGCCTCTAGACGCAAATATTGGTGTGAGAGCTAATTCAATCAAGGAAACACTGCATGTTGGTGAAGGGCATATTGAAGAAGGATCAGCCGAGTGGTTCTTGTGGGAGAACAACTCCATTTGGCTCACTAACTTCACATACCATCAGGTTTCCAAGCAGCTCTCAAGGAAACTCAGTTTTCACACTCTATGCTTAGTGCCCTTTGAGTGCATTATCTAGGAATGAACCTGGTAGAGCATCCCACACAAACGAATGCTCCACATGCGGGTTTCACATGCCACCAACTCCACATTCACAGGCAACTTCAGCGCCACAGCCATTTTCAGATAGCTCTCAATGCAAAGGCTCTAGACGCAAATATTGGTGTGAGAGCTAATTCAATCAAGGAAACACTGCATGTTGGTGAAGGGCATATTGAAGAAGGATCAGCAAAGTGGATCCTGTGGGAGAACAACTCCATTTGGCTCACTAACTTCACACACCATCAGGCTTCCAAGCAGCGCTCAAGGAAACTCAGTTTTCACACTGTATGCTTAGTGCCCTTTGAGTGCATTATCTAGGAATGAACCTGGTAGAGCATCCCACACAAACGAATGCTCCACATGCGGGTTTCACATGCCACCAACTCCACATTCACAGGCAACTTCAGCTCCACAGCCGTTTGCAGATAGCCCTCAATGCAAAGGCTCTAGACGCAAATATTTGTGTGAGAGCTAATTCAATCAAGGGAACACTGCATGTTGGTGAAGGGCATATTGAAGAAGGTTCAGCCGAGTGGTTCTTGTGGGAGAACAACTCCATTTGGCTCACTAACTTCACACACCATCAGGCTTCCAAGCAGCTCTCAAGGAAACTCAGTTTTCACACTCTATGCTTAGTGCCCTTTGAGTGCATTATCTAGGAATGAACCTGGTAGAGCATCCCACACAAACGAATGTTCCACATGCGGGTTTCACATGCCACCAACTCCACATTCACAGGCAACTTCAGCGCCACAGCCGTTTTCAGATAGCCCTCAATGCAAAGGCTCTAGACGCAAATATTGGTGTGAGAGCTAATTCAATCAAGGAAACACTGCATGTTGGTGAAGGGCATATTGAAGAAGGATCAGCCGAGTGGTTCTTGTGGGAGAACAACTCCATTTGGCTCACTAACTTCACACACCATCAGGCTTCCAAGCAGCTCTCAAGGAAACTCAGTTTTCACACTCTATGCTTAGTGCCCTTTGTATGCCTAGGACTGAAATGAAGCTTGGTGAGCATCCCACACAAACGAATGCTCCACATGCGGGTTTCACATGCCACCAACTCCACATTCACAGGCAACTTCAGCGCCACAGCCGTTTTCAGATAGTTCTCAATGCAAAGGCTCTAGACGCAAATATTGGTGTGAGAGCTAATTCAATCAAGGAAACACTGCATGTTGGTGAAGGGCATATTGAAGAAGAATCAGCCGAGTGGTTCTTGTGGGAGAACAGCTCCATTTGGCTCACTAACTTCACACACCATCAGGCTTCCAAGCAGCTCTCAAGGAAACTCAGTTTTCACACTCTATGCTTAGTGCCCTTTGAGTGCATTATCTAGGAATGAACCTGGTAGAGCATCCCACACAAACGAATGCTCCACATGCGGGTTTCACATGACACCAACTCCACATGCTCAGGTAACACAACACCACAGCTGTTTTCAGATAGCCCTCAATGCAAAGGCTCTAGACGCAAATATTGGTGTGAGAGCTAATTCAATCAAGGAAACACTGCATGTTGGTGAAGGGCATATTGAAGAAGGATCAGCCGAGTGGTTCTTGTGGGAGAACAACTCCATTTGGCTCACTAACTTCACACACCATCAGGCTTCCAAGCAGCTCTCAAGGAAACTCAGTTTTCACACTCTATGCTTAGTGCCCTTTGAGTGCATTATCTAGGAATGAACCTGATAGAGCATCCCACACAAATGAATGCTCCACATGCGGGTTTCACATGCCACCAACTCCACATTCACAGGCAACTTCAGCGCCACAGCCGTTTTCAGATAGCCCTCAATGCAAAGGCTCTAGACGCAAATATTGGTGTGAGAGCTAATTCAATCAAGGAAACACTGCATGTTGGTGAAGGGCATATTGAAGAAGGATCAGCCGAGTGGTTCTTGTGGGAGAACAACTCCATTTGGCTCACTAACTTCACACACCATCAGGCTTCCAAGCAGCTCTCAAGGAAACTCAGTTTTCACACTCTATGCTTAGTGCTCTTTGAGTGCATTATCTAGGAATGAACCTGGTAGAGCATCCCACACAAACGAATGCTCCACATGCGGGTTTCACATGCCACCAACTCCACATTCACAGGCACCTTCAGCGCCACAGCCGTTTTCAGATAGCCCTCAATGCAAAGGCTCGAGACGCAAATATTGGTGTGAGAGCTAATTCAATCAAGGAAACACTGCATGTTGGTGAAGGGCATATTGAAGAAGGATCAGCTGAGTGGTTCTTGTGGGACAACAACTCCATTTGGCTCACTAACTTCACACACAATCAGGCTTCCAAGCAGCTCTCAAGGAAACTCAGTTTTCACACTCTATGCTTAGTGCCCTTTGAGTGCCTAGGACTGAAAGGAAGCTTGGGGAGCATCCCACACAAACGAATGCTCCACATGCGGGTTTCACATGCCACCAACTCCACATTCACAGGCAACTTCAGTGCCACAGCCGTTTGCAGATAGCCCTCAATGCAAAGGCTCTAGACGCAAATATTGGTGTGAGAGCTAATTCAATCAAGGAAACACTGCATGTTGGTGAAGGGCATATTGAAGAAGGATCAGCCGAGTGGTTCTTGTGGGAGAACAACTCCATTTGGCTCACTAACTTCACACACCATCAGGCTTCCAAGCAGCTCTCAAGGAAACTCAGTTTTCACACTCTATGCTTAGTGCCCTTTGAGTGCATTATCTAGGAATGAACCTGGTAGAGCATCCCACACAAACGAATGCTCCACATGCGGGTTTCACATGCCACCAACTCCACATTCACAGGCACCTTCAGCGCCACAGCCGTTTTCAGATAGTTCTCAATGCAAAGCCTCTAGACGCAAATATTGGTGTGAGAGCTAATTCAATCAAGGAAACACTGCATGTTGGTGAAGGGCATATTGAAGAAGGATCAGCCGAGTGGTTCTTGTGGGAGAACAACTCCATTTGGCTCACTAACTTCACATACCATCAGGCTTCCAAGCAGCTCTCAAGGAAACTCAGTTTTCACACTCTATGCTTAGTGCCCTTTGAGTGCATTATCTAGGAATGAACCTGGTAGAGCATGCCACACAAACGAATGCTCCACATGCGGGTTTCACATGCCACCAACTCCACATTCACAGGCAACTTCAGCGCCACAGCCATTTTCAGATAGCTCTCAATGCAAAGGCTCTAGACGCAAATATTGGTGTGAGAGCTAATTCAATCAAGGAAACACTGCATGTTGGTGAAGGGCATATTGAAGAAGGATCAGCAAAGTGGATCCTGTGGGAGAACAACTCCATTTGGCTCACTAACTTCACACACCATCAGGCTTCCAAGCAGCGCTCAAGGAAACTCAGTTTTCACACTGTATGCTTAGTGCCCTTTGAGTGCATTATCTAGGAATGAACCTGGTAGAGCATCCCACACAAACGAATGCTCCACATGCGGGTTTCACATGCCACCAACTCCACATTCACAGGCAACTTCAGCTCCACAGCCGTTTGCAGATAGCCCTCAATGCAAAGGCTCTAGACGCAAATATTTGTGTGAGAGCTAATTCAATCAAGGGAACACTGCATGTTGGTGAAGGGCATATTGAAGAAGGTTCAGCCGAGTGGTTCTTGTGGGAGAACAACTCCATTTGGCTCACTAACTTCACACACCATCAGGCTTCCAAGCAGCTCTCAAGGAAACTCAGTTTTCACACTCTATGCTTAGTGCCCTTTGAGTGCATTATCTAGGAATGAACCTGGTAGAGCATCCCACACAAACGAATGTTCCACATGCGGGTTTCACATGCCACCAACTCCACATTCACAGGCAACTTCAGCGCCACAGCCGTTTTCAGATAGCCCTCAATGCAAAGGCTCTAGACGCAAATATTGGTGTGAGAGCTAATTCAATCAAGGAAACACTGCATGTTGGTGAAGGGCATATTGAAGAAGGATCAGCCGAGTGGTTCTTGTGGGAGAACAACTCCATTTGGCTCACTAACTTCACACACCATCAGGCTTCCAAGCAGCTCTCAAGGAAACTCAGTTTTCACACTCTATGCTTAGTGCCCTTTGTATGCCTAGGACTGAAATGAAGCTTGGTGAGCATCCCACACAAACGAATGCTCCACATGCGGGTTTCACATGCCACCAACTCCACATTCACAGGCAACTTCAGCGCCACAGCCGTTTTCAGATAGTTCTCAATGCAAAGGCTCTAGACGCAAATATTGGTGTGAGAGCTAATTCAATCAAGGAAACACTGCATGTTGGTGAAGGGCATATTGAAGAAGAATCAGCCGAGTGGTTCTTGTGGGAGAACAGCTCCATTTGGCTCACTAACTTCACACACCATCAGGCTTCCAAGCAGCTCTCAAGGAAACTCAGTTTTCACACTCTATGCTTAGTGCCCTTTGAGTGCATTATCTAGGAATGAACCTGGTAGAGCATCCCACACAAACGAATGCTCCACATGCGGGTTTCACATGACACCAACTCCACATGCTCAGGTAACACAACACCACAGCTGTTTTCAGATAGCCCTCAATGCAAAGGCTCTAGACGCAAATATTGGTGTGAGAGCTAATTCAATCAAGGAAACACTGCATGTTGGTGAAGGGCATATTGAAGAAGGATCAGCCGAGTGGTTCTTGTGGGAGAACAACTCCATTTGGCTCACTAACTTCACACACCATCAGGCTTCCAAGCAGCTCTCAAGGAAACTCAGTTTTCACACTCTATGCTTAGTGCCCTTTGAGTGCATTATCTAGGAATGAACCTGATAGAGCATCCCACACAAATGAATGCTCCACATGCGGGTTTCACATGCCACCAACTCCACATTCACAGGCAACTTCAGCGCCACAGCCGTTTTCAGATAGCCCTCAATGCAAAGGCTCTAGACGCAAATATTGGTGTGAGAGCTAATTCAATCAAGGAAACACTGCATGTTGGTGAAGGGCATATTGAAGAAGGATCAGCCGAGTGGTTCTTGTGGGAGAACAACTCCATTTGGCTCACTAACTTCACACACCATCAGGCTTCCAAGCAGCTCTCAAGGAAACTCAGTTTTCACACTCTATGCTTAGTGCTCTTTGAGTGCATTATCTAGGAATGAACCTGGTAGAGCATCCCACACAAACGAATGCTCCACATGCGGGTTTCACATGCCACCAACTCCACATTCACAGGCACCTTCAGCGCCACAGCCGTTTTCAGATAGCCCTCAATGCAAAGGCTCGAGACGCAAATATTGGTGTGAGAGCTAATTCAATCAAGGAAACACTGCATGTTGGTGAAGGGCATATTGAAGAAGGATCAGCTGAGTGGTTCTTGTGGGACAACAACTCCATTTGGCTCACTAACTTCACACACAATCAGGCTTCCAAGCAGCTCTCAAGGAAACTCAGTTTTCACACTCTATGCTTAGTGCCCTTTGAGTGCCTAGGACTGAAAGGAAGCTTGGGGAGCATCCCACACAAACGAATGCTCCACATGCGGGTTTCACATGCCACCAACTCCACATTCACAGGCAACTTCAGTGCCACAGCCGTTTGCAGATAGCCCTCAATGCAAAGGCTCTAGACGCAAATATTGGTGTGAGAGCTAATTCAATCAAGGAAACACTGCATGTTGGTGAAGGGCATATTGAAGAAGGATCAGCCGAGTGGTTCTTGTGGGAGAACAACTCCATTTGGCTCACTAACTTCACACACCATCAGGCTTCCAAGCAGCTCTCAAGGAAACTCAGTTTTCACACTCTATGCTTAGTGCCCTTTGAGTGCATTATCTAGGAATGAACCTGGTAGAGCATCCCACACAAACGAATGCTCCACATGCGGGTTTCACATGCCACCAACTCCACATTCACAGGCACCTTCAGCGCCACAGCCGTTTTCAGATAGTTCTCAATGCAAAGCCTCTAGACGCAAATATTGGTGTGAGAGCTAATTCAATCAAGGAAACACTGCATGTTGGTGAAGGGCATATTGAAGAAGGATCAGCCGAGTGGTTCTTGTGGGAGAACAACTCCATTTGGCTCACTAACTTCACATACCATCAGGCTTCCAAGCAGCTCTCAAGGAAACTCAGTTTTCACACTCTATGCTTAGTGCCCTTTGAGTGCATTATCTAGGAATGAACCTGGTAGAGCATGCCACACAAACGAATGCTCCACATGCGGGTTTCACATGCCACCAACTCCACATTCACAGGCAACTTCAGCGCCACAGCCATTTTCAGATAGCTCTCAATGCAAAGGCTCTAGACGCAAATATTGGTGTGAGAGCTAATTCAATCAAGGAAACACTGCATGTTGGTGAAGGGCATATTGAAGAAGGATCAGCAAAGTGGATCCTGTGGGAGAACAACTCCATTTGGCTCACTAACTTCACACACCATCAGGCTTCCAAGCAGCGCTCAAGGAAACTCAGTTTTCACACTGTATGCTTAGTGCCCTTTGAGTGCATTATCTAGGAATGAACCTGGTAGAGCATCCCACACAAACGAATGCTCCACATGCGGGTTTCACATGCCACCAACTCCACATTCACAGGCAACTTCAGCTCCACAGCCGTTTGCAGATAGCCCTCAATGCAAAGGCTCTAGACGCAAATATTTGTGTGAGAGCTAATTCAATCAAGGGAACACTGCATGTTGGTGAAGGGCATATTGAAGAAGGTTCAGCCGAGTGGTTCTTGTGGGAGAACAACTCCATTTGGCTCACTAACTTCACACACCATCAGGCTTCCAAGCAGCTCTCAAGGAAACTCAGTTTTCACACTCTATGCTTAGTGCCCTTTGAGTGCATTATCTAGGAATGAACCTGGTAGAGCATCCCACACAAACGAATGTTCCACATGCGGGTTTCACATGCCACCAACTCCACATTCACAGGCAACTTCAGCGCCACAGCCGTTTTCAGATAGCCCTCAATGCAAAGGCTCTAGACGCAAATATTGGTGTGAGAGCTAATTCAATCAAGGAAACACTGCATGTTGGTGAAGGGCATATTGAAGAAGGATCAGCCGAGTGGTTCTTGTGGGAGAACAACTCCATTTGGCTCACTAACTTCACACACCATCAGGATTCCAAGCAGCTCTCAAGGAAACTCAGTTTTCACACTCTATGCTTAGTGCCCTTTGTATGCCTAGGACTGAAATGAAGCTTGGTGAGCATCCCACACAAACGAATGCTCCACATGCGGGTTTCACATGCCACCAACTCCACATTCACAGGCAACTTCAGCGCCACAGCCGTTTTCAGATAGTTCTCAATGCAAAGGCTCTAGACGCAAATATTGGTGTGAGAGCTAATTCAATCAAGGAAACACTGCATGTTGGTGAAGGGCATATTGAAGAAGAATCAGCCGAGTGGTTCTTGTGGGAGAACAGCTCCATTTGGCTCACTAACTTCACACACCATCAGGCTTCCAAGCAGCTCTCAAGGAAACTCAGTTTTCACACTCTATGCTTAGTGCCCTTTGAGTGCATTATCTAGGAATGAACCTGGTAGAGCATCCCACACAAACGAATGCTCCACATGCGGGTTTCACATGACACCAACTCCACATGCTCAGGTAACACAACACCACAGCTGTTTTCAGATAGCCCTCAATGCAAAGGCTCTAGACGCAAATATTGGTGTGAGAGCTAATTCAATCAAGGAAACACTGCATGTTGGTGAAGGGCATATTGAAGAAGGATCAGCCGAGTGGTTCTTGTGGGAGAACAACTCCATTTGGCTCACTAACTTCACACACCATCAGGCTTCCAAGCAGCTCTCAAGGAAACTCAGTTTTCACACTCTATGCTTAGTGCCCTTTGAGTGCATTATCTAGGAATGAACCTGATAGAGCATCCCACACAAATGAATGCTCCACATGCGGGTTTCACATGCCACCAACTCCACATTCACAGGCAACTTCAGCGCCACAGCCGTTTTCAGATAGCCCTCAATGCAAAGGCTCTAGACGCAAATATTGGTGTGAGAGCTAATTCAATCAAGGAAACACTGCATGTTGGTGAAGGGCATATTGAAGAAGGATCAGCCGAGTGGTTCTTGTGGGAGAACAACTCCATTTGGCTCACTAACTTCACACACCATCAGGCTTCCAAGCAGCTCTCAAGGAAACTCAGTTTTCACACTCTATGCTTAGTGCTCTTTGAGTGCATTATCTAGGAATGAACCTGGTAGAGCATCCCACACAAACGAATGCTCCACATGCGGGTTTCACATGCCACCAACTCCACATTCACAGGCACCTTCAGCGCCACAGCCGTTTTCAGATAGCCCTCAATGCAAAGGCTCTAGACGCAAATATTGGTGTGAGAGCTAATTCAATCAAGGAAACACTGCATGTTGGTGAAGGGCATATTGAAGAAGGATCAGCTGAGTGGTTCTTGTGGGAGAACAACTCCATTTGGCTCACTAACTTCACACACCATCAGGCTTCCAAGCAGCTCTCAAGGAAACTCAGTTTTCACACCCTATGCTTAGTGCCCTTTGTGTGCCTAGGACTGAAATGAAACTTGGCGAGGATCCCACACAAACGAATGCTTCACATGCGGCTTTCACATGCCACCAACTCCACATTCACAGACAACTTCAGCGCCACAGCCGTTTTCAGATAGCCCTCAATGCAAAGGCTCTAGATGCAAATATTGGTATGAGAACTAATTCAATCAAGGAAACACTGCATGTTGGTGAAGGGCATATTGAAGAAGGATCAGCTGAGTGGTTCTTGTGGGAGAACAACTCCATTTGGCTCACTAACTTCACACACCATCAGGCTTCCAAGCATCTCTCAAGGAAACTCAGTTTTCACACTCTATGCTTAGTGCCCTTTGAGTGCATTATCTAGGAATGAACCTGGTAGAGCATCCCACACAAACGAATGCTCCACATGCGGGTTTCACATGCCACCAACTCCACATTCACAGGCAACTTCAGCGCCACAGCTGTTTTCAGATAGCCCTCAATGCAAAGGCTCTAGACGCAAATATTGGTGTGAGAGCTAATTCAATCAAGGAAACACTGCATGTTGGTGAAGGGCATATTGAAGAAGGATCAGCCGAGTGGTTCTTGTGGGAGAACAACTCCATTTGGCTCACTAACTTCACACACCATCAGGCTTCCAAGCAGCTCTCAAGGAAACTCAGTTTTCACACTCTATGCTTAGTGCCCTTTGAGTGCATTATCTAGGAATGAACCTGGTAGAGCATCCCACCAAACGAATGCTCCACATGCGGGTTTCACATGCCACCAACTCCACATTCACAGGCAACTTCAGCGCCACAGCCGTTTTCAGATAGCCCTCAATGCAAAGGCTCTAGACGCAAATATTGGTGTGAGAGCTAATTCAATCAAGGAAACACTGCATGTTGGTGAAGGGCATATTGAAGAAGGATCAGCCGAGTGGTTCTTGTGGGAGAACAACTCCATTTGGCTCACTAACTTCACACACCATCAGGCTTCCAAGCAGCTCTCAAGGAAACTCAGTTTTCACACCCTATGCTTAGTGCCCTTTGTGTGCCTACGACTGAAATGAAACTTGGCGAGGATCCCACACAAACGAATGCTTCACATGCGGCTTTCACATGCCACCAACTCCACATTCACAGGCAACTTCAGCGCCACAGCCGTTTTCAGATAGCTCTCAATGCAAAGGCTCTAGACGCAAATATTGGTGTGAGAGCTAATTCAATCAAGGAAACACTGCATGTTGGTGAAGGGCATATTGAAGAAGGATCAGCCGAGTGGTTCTTGTGGGAGAACAACTCCATTTGGCTCACTAACTTCACACACCATCAGGCTTCCAAGCAGCTCTCAAGGAAACTCAGTTTTCACACTCTATGCTTAGTGCCCTTTGAGTGCATTATCTAGGAATGAACCTGGTAGAGCATCCCACACAAACGAATGCTCCACATGCGGGTTTCACATGCCACCAACTCCACATTCACAGGCAACTTCAGCGCCACAGCTGTTTTCAGATAGCCCTCAATGCAAAGGCTCTAGACGCAAATATTGGTGTGAGAGCTAATTCAATCAAGGAAACACTGAATGTTGGTGAAGGGCATATTGAAGAAGGATCAGCCGAGTGGTTCTTGTGGGAGAACAACTCCATTTGGCTCACTAACTTCACACACCATCAGGCTTCCAAGCAGCTCTCATGGAAACTCAATTTTCACACTCTATGCTTAGTGCCCTTTGAGTGCATTATCTAGGAATGAACCTGGTAGAGCATCCCACCAAACGAATGCTCCACATGCGGGTTTCACATGCCACCAACTCCACATTCACAGGCAACTTCAGCGCCACAGCCGTTTTCAGATAGCCCTCAATGCAAAGGCTCTAGACGCAAATATTGGTGTGAGAGCTAATTCAATCAAGGAAACACTGCATGTTGGTGAAGGGCATATTGAAGAAGGATCAGCCGAGTGGTTCTTGTGGGACAACAACTCCATTTGGCTCACTAACTTCACACACCATCAGGCTTCCAAGCAGCTCTCAAGGAAACTCAGTTTTCACACTCTATGCTTAGTGCCCTTTGAGTGCATTATCTAGGAATGAACCTGGTAGAGCATCCCACACAAACGAATGCTCCACATGCGGGTTTCACATGCCACCAAGTCCACATTCACAGGCAACTTCAGCTCCACAGCATTTTTCAATAGCCCTCAATGCAAAGGCTCTAGACGCAAATATTGGTGTGAGAGCTAATTCAATCAAGGAAACACTGCATGTTGGTGAAGGGCATATTGAAGAAGGATCAGCCGAGTGGTTCTTGTGGGAGAACAACTCCATTTGGCTCACTAACTTCACACACCATCAGGCTTCCAAGCAGCTCTCAAGGAAACTCAGTTTTCACACTCTATGCTTAGTGCCCTTTGAGTGCATTATCTAGGAATGAACCTGATAGAGCATCCCACACAAATGAATGCTCCACATGCGGGTTTCACATGCCACCAACTCCACATTCACAGGCAACTTCAGCGCCACAGCCGTTTTCAGATAGCCCTCAATGCAAAGGCTCTAGACGCAAATATTGGTGTGAGAGCTAATTCAATCAAGGAAACACTGCATGTTGGTGAAGGGCATATTGAAGAAGGATCAGCCGAGTGGTTCTTGTGGGAGAACAACTCCATTTGGCTCACTAACTTCACACACCATCAGGCTTCCAAGCAGCTCTCAAGGAAACTCAGTTTTCACACTCTATGCTTAGTGCCCTTTGTGTGCCTACGACTGAAATGAAACTTGGCGAGGATCCCACACAAACGAATGCTTCACATGCGGCTTTCACATGCCACCAACTCCACATTCACAGGCAACTTCAGCGCCACAGCCGTTTTCAGATAGCTCTCAATGCAAAGCCTCTAGACGCAAATATTGGTGTGAGAGCTAATTCAATCAAGGAAACACTGCATGTTGGTGAAGGGCATATTGAAGAAGGATCAGCCGAGTGGTTCTTGTGGGAGAACAACTCCATTTGGCTCACTAACTTCACACACCATCAGGCTTCCAAGCATCTCTCAAGGAAACTCAGTTTTCACACTCTATGCTTAGTGCCCTTTGTGTGCCTAGGACTGAAATGAAACTTTTAGAGATTCCACACAAACGAATGCTCCACATGCGGTTTTCACATGCCACCAACTCCACATTCTCAGGCAACTTCAGCGCCACAGCCGTTTTCAGATAGCTCTCAATGCAAAGGCTCTAGACGCAAATATTGGTGTGAGAGCTAATTCAATCAAGGAAACACTGCATGTTGGTGAAGGGCATATTGAAGAAGGATCAGCCGAGTGGTTCTTGTGGGAGAACAACTCCATTTGGCTCACTAACTTCACACACCATCAGGCTTCCAAGCAGCTCTCAAGGAAACTCAGTTTTCACACTCTATGCTTAGTGCCCTTTGAGTGCATTATCTAGGAATGAACCTGGTAGAGCATCCCACACAAATGAATGCTCCACATGCGGGTTTCACATGCCACCAACTCCACATTCACAGGCAACTTCAGCGCCACAGCCGTTTTCAGATAGCCCTCAATGCAAAGGCTCTAGACGCAAATATTGGTGTGAGAGCTAATTCAATCAAGGAAACACTGCATGTTGGTGAAGGGCATATTGAAGAAGGATCAGCCGAGTGGTTCTTGTGGGAGAACAACTCCAATTGGCTCACTAACTTCAAACACCATCAGGCTTCCAAGCAGCTCTCAAGGAAACTCAGTTTTCACACTCTATGCTTAGTGCCCTTTGAGTGCATTATCTAGGAATGAAGCTGGTAGAGCATCCCACACAAACGAATGCTCCACATGCGGGTTTCACATGCCACCAACTCCACATTCACAGGCCCCTTCAGGGCCACAGCTGTTTTCAATAGCCCTCAATGCAAAGGCTCTAGACGCAAATATTGGTGTGAGAGCTAATTCAATCAAGGGAACACTGCTTGTTGGTGAAGGGCATATTGAAGAAGGATCAGCCGAGTGGTTCTTGTGGGAGAACAACTCCATTTGGCTCACTAACTTCACACACCATCAGGCTTCCAAGCAGCTCTCAAGGAAACTCAGTTTTCACACTCTATGCTTAGTGCCCTTTGTATGCCTAGGACTGAAATGAAGCTTGGTGAGCATCCCACACAAACGAATGCTCCACATGCGGGTTTCACATGCCACCAACTCCACATTCACAGGCAACTTCAGCGCCACAGCCGTTTTCAGATAGCCCTCAATGCAAAGGCTCTAGAAGCAAATATTGGTGTGAGAGCTAATTCAATCAAGGAAACACTGCATGTTGGTGAAGGGCATATTGAAGAAGGATCAGCCGAGTGGTTCTTGTGGGAGAACAACTCCATTTGGCTCACTAACTTCACACACCATCAGGCTTCCAAGCAGCTCTCAAGGAAACTCAGTTTTCACACCCTATGCTTAGTGCCCTTTGTGTGCCTACGACTGAAATGAAACTTGGCGAGGATCCCACACAAACGAATGCTTCACATGCGTCTTTCACATGCCACCAACTCCACATTCACAGGCAACTTCAGCGCCACAGCCGTTTTCAGATAGCTCTCAATGCAAAGGCTCTAGACGCAAATATTGGTGTGAGAGCTAATTCAATCAAGGAAACACTGCATGTTGGTGAAGGGCATATTGAAGAAGGATCAGCCGAGTGGTTCTTGTGGGAGAACAACTCCATTTGGCTCACTAACTTCACACACCATCAGGCTTCCAAGCAGCTCTCAAGGAAACTCAGTTTTCACACTCTATGCTTAGTGCCCTTTGAGTGCATTATCTAGGAATGAACCTGGTAGAGCATCCCACACAAACGAATGCTCCACATGCGGGTTTCACATGCCACCAACTCCACATTCACAGGCAACTTCAGCGCCACAGCCGTTTTCAGATAGCCCTCAATGCAAAGGCTCTAGACGCAAATATTGGTGTGAGAGCTAATTCAATCAAGGAAACACTGCATGTTGGTGAAGGGTATATTGAAGAAGGATCAGCCGAGTGGTTCTTGTGGGAGAACAACTCCAATTGGCTCACTAACTTCAAACACCATCAGGCTTCCAAGCAGCTCTCAAGGAAACTCAGTTTTCACACTCTATGCTTAGTGCCCTTTGAGTGCATTATCTAGGAATGAAGCTGGTAGAGCATCCCACACAAACGAATGCTCCACATGCGGGTTTCACATGCCACCAACTCCACATTCACAGGCACCTTCAGGGCCACAGCCGTTTTCAGATAGCCCTCAATGCAAAGGCTCTAGACGCAAATATTGGTGTGAGAGCTAATTCAATCAAGGGAACACTGCTTGTTGGTGAAGGGCATATTGAAGAAGGATCAGCCGAGTGGTTCTTGTGGGAGAACAACTCCATTTGGCTCACTAACTTCACACACCATCAGGCTTCCAAGCAGCTCTCAAGGAAACTCAGTTTTCACACTCTATGCTTAGTGCCCTTTGTATGCCTAGGACTGAAATGA
>NW_026700071.1:0-44321 GCF_030435755.1 Ochotona princeps
TATAACAAGGGATGCATCAGCGTCGGCTCGAGCAGCACACGCATGGAAGAGCGAGAGAGCCACGGGAACGACATGGCGCAGCAATGGCGCTACGGTAAAAGCAGCAGCATTCAGCAGCATTCACAACTGCGCTACTGCCGCATCTTCCCTGGCAGCCACGGCCGCTATAAACTGCATAAATGGTGCTCTAGTCACAGCAGCAGCTACAACAGCTTCTTACGAGTATCCAAGAGTACCAATACTACTATTTGTACTACAATTTAAGCAACACCAGCAGCATGATACTACTAGTAGAGAGACTGTAGCAGCACCAGCAGTATCAGATGGTAGCAGCTGCAGCAACAGCAGCAGCGACAGACGCAGCAACAGCAGCAGCAGTGACAGAAGCAGCAACAGCAGCAGCAGCAGTACCGACAGATGCAGCAATAGCAGCAGCAGTGACAGACGCAGCAACAGCAGCAGCAGTGACAGACGCAGCAACAGCAGCGAGAGATGCAGCAATAGCAGCAACATCAACAAATGCCTTGGCAGGCAGCATGATGCTGCAGTTGATTTTGTACCAACAAGGTGGTTGACGTCGGGAGGCTGAGGAGCTTCTAGTAGTACGGCAAGGACTGCAGATAGTGCATCGAGTAGCTC
Source organism: Ochotona princeps (assembly GCF_030435755.1). Lineage (NCBI taxonomy): Eukaryota > Metazoa > Chordata > Mammalia > Lagomorpha > Ochotonidae > Ochotona > Ochotona princeps. The sequence continues at coordinate 640 of NW_026700071.1, forward strand.
CAGCTCGCGCAAACGCACCCGCATGCATCCCTAGACGAACAGCAAGACGAGAGAAAAAAAAATCTGCGTGATGTGTCGCACTGTCACAGAAGAGTCACTTTAAGCGCGTAGGAAGTTTAGAAAAGAAGACAAGGGCACAATGACATCATGTACTATTACAGCGTCAGTTTTACCCACCCACACATACTGTTTTTACACCACACGTCTTTTTTCTGAAAGACTAGAGAACAGCTACTACAACAGTAACGAATGCATCCCAGCAGTGGTAGCGGTGGCAGCGACAGAAGAGAGAGTAGACAGCGGCGGCATTTCAGCTGCAGCATTCACAAATCAATCTGCACCCCTTCAATAAGAGAAGCATGTGCCATAGCGAAACAGCAGCAGACGTGTGCACAAAATAGTGAGAAAAGACGGTTCCGCCACCCCACCGCCACAAGACAAAGATACATGAGAATCACGAAAGCTCAAAAAAAAAGCTCTCCCAGCAATGCCGGCGGTTGCGTCCATCATGCAGCGGTGAATATGAGTACGAGAAGAAGAGCCCCCAACCATCTCTTTCCAATTCCTACAGCAGTGGGCTTCAGCCAGCGCGACCTGCTCTGTCCTGTAGGCCATGAGGCCTTGTGCACTACATTGCTGAGAAAACTTAAAGGAGCAGCAGAAAAACTCACGTGCAGCAACAACCCACGCCACGCTGCACGAAAGCGGCAGCCAGAAAATTTAGAAAAAAACCCGTAGGTCTCGATATACACAGTAGCATCAACGGCTGCATTCGCCCGTCAGTTGACTTCCCCATGTACGCGAGAGAGCGATTCGACAGCAGGTGATGCGCTCCCTCAGTTTTTGCATATCACAGATGACGTGTGACTTGTCCTGCCATCTGATCATACTTACGAAAATCGTTTACTAGAGCAGGTCTTGTAGTCAGAAGCATTACAGCGCCGTCGCACCTTCTGTGCACAACCTAGTCTTGACGGCATCCCGCATGCAACTGTCAGCTACTGTTTTTCGCAGACGGCCTGCACGTCCGGCCTAACATTTACTGAAAGGCGCTATAATCATTGAAACATCGTCTTCCCAAGGAGCTTACTCAGAGAAAGAAGGCACACATACTTTCACAGGAAAAGTCGCTTTTTTGTGCGGGGCAGACAAGTAGAGGAACATCCCTAGAGAGTTGAGCACATACTTCGAAATACACAACGTCGTCTGCATGCCGCAAATCATGTTGTTGCATACGTCGGGCTTTTCCGTGTCTTGCGTCTGCGCCTGCATGCAGCGGCTTCCCACAACCACTCGCCGCTCTGCGTTTCTAGTGACGTCATATGGAAAACACTTGCGGTGACGAGTACAACATGGTAGTGCAGGGTGGCCTTGGGAAATCAAGCAGTCGCACAGCAACTACAATCAAAACGCCCACAGATGGTGAAACGACAGCAGCTCTCGCTTTCATAACAGGTAAAGGCAACGCAGGAAGCAACCCGTGACAGGAGATATATCACGCAGGACACGCGCATGCGCGCACACACTCCAACATGCACACCACAGACACACACTCGCCCCCCTCACGCTCAGCACAGACACAGATACACACAGATACACACACACACACACACACACACGGTTCTGTGTGGGAGGTGAGCCACTTCCCAGCAGCAGTTGCGCTACCAACTCTATACGATATCAACTGATAAAGCACTGCTTCATTATTGACTGTCGGGCGCTCGTGCTGCTTCTGCTGCAGTACGACCTCCTACTGCTCCTGACATGCATCCCACGGCCATGTGTGCCAGCAACGCCACCACAGTATTATCGTAGCTAATACGAACAATATGACCATTAGTACTGCTGCCGGCAGCACTGAGTACATTCATACTCGCACTGTGGCGTGACAGGGTCGCCTTGCTCCTTTTGTTTTTGCGCACGTAAATACTGCTGGAGCTGTTGCCCTTTCCCCAAGCACGTATTTGCTTCTTTTGCTTCCCGTCTCCTGCTCCTCCTGCTCCTGCTGCTTCCACATAGACTGCGTCGTCCAGCCCTATGAGAGCGCTGTGTAGCGCCTCTTCACTCTTCCTCTCTTACCCTCCTCTCCTAGTCGCCCTGCCCCCCAACATCTAGAATTGGTATCTACTTCACGTGTTTCACATGGCTGCCGCATTTTTTGTCTGAACGGCGTTGACTTCCTCTTCTCAAATGTTACTCCTATCTCCTGTACTACCTTCACTTCACACCGCTACTTGATGACGTCATCTTCCGCCTCTTACTATTCCATCCCTTCTACTTGTACTGCTGCTGTGGCTGGCGTGTTCTGTCGTTGTTGCTGTTGCGCCCCAGTTGCTGCTGCTGCTGTTCCTGCTCGGCTGTCGCCTTTCCGTTGCCACTGCTACTGCTGCTATTGCCTTCCGCTGAGTCTGCTGCTGCCGCTGCAGAGATATCGCCTATTCAGTGCTGCTGGTACTGCTGCTGCTGCCAACGCCACACCGCTGCTAATGCTGCTCCTGCTGCTGCTGTTGTGCTCTTCTCGTCGTTACATTTCAGTTCTTCTCCTCGTACTGTGCTGCCAAACTCTAGCCACTGTCCGTTGAAATCTGTCCATGTGCTAGAGTGAATCTGTACATCTCTGACTCACCTTTAAAAATATGCAGAGATGTTCAGCATGTACAGGCCAGTTGTCTGAAGATGTGATTTCTCCTTCATCTATTAGGCTTTCACGTTGCTTCATACGTTTCGAAGCTCCAGCCATGCTGCCATAGTTGATCCTGTTCATAATTGCGCCACTCGTGTTAAGACGCTGCTTACAACTAGATTCTAGTTCACCACTCGCTAAGTGCGGGTGCGCCTGCTGCTCATCTTCTTCCTTTTGCTGCTGCGGCTGCTGCTGTGTCCATTGCCGCTGTTTTCTGTGGCGCTGGTCCTCTCTGAAGGACATCACGTACTGCCAAAGTGCGTTGAAGACCTGCTTTTGCTCCCTCTCCACTTCCCTCTGCCGTCTCTCTCCCTCGGTCACTTCAGCCCTCTTCTGCAAACTATGTCGAGAACGTTGTGTGTGCTGCCGCTGCTGTTGCGGCTGCTGGTGCGGAGGGTCCTGCTGCTTCCGCAATTGAAGCTTCTTTTCCTTTTTCTCCTCACGGTGAAATTCCTGAGGCTCGATCCGCTCCTGCGGCAACGAAATGCCACGACTACTCAAGACAGCGCGCAAGTATTCGAAGCCCACAGTACGCACTAGGTGTAATGACACCGCGTGACTGTACATCCATCGTTGTCCATTGGCGCTCTCCATTATCTCTAACCATCCATTCGGAGATTCCGACTTCTCAGCGCTGCTCCCACATGTCGACATGTCGCAGCTGTTGCGTGTTTGGCTCTCGCTGCTAAAGTATTTTCGGTCACTTGAGTACATCATCTGGCTACGAGTGCTAATACTTTTCATGTTACGTTTGGTGCATGTGATGGTGGATTTGGCGGTAGCCCGTAGGCTAATGTTGCTGTCACAGCTCGGTGAGCCTGTAGTATAGTTACGACACAGCTGCCGCCGTCGCTATAGCTGCAAGAATAGTTTGCTCGATTACTCCACTGTAGCCTACCATTGTGGGTGCGAGCCAGTGTCAAGCCGGGGTTGTGTTGATCAGTAAGAGGAGAGGTGCCACTACCATTTGAAGCAGCCCTCCTGCTACTGGGTCGTACTAAGTTGCTAAAGCAACCCGTGAACACTCTATGACAGCTCTTGCATAGTAGTGCGCAAATTCCCCTGCTGCTGCTGTTGGTGTGGTTCTTCCGACAGCAGCAAAGACTGCATCTGCAACATATATCGCAAGCTCCACACTGCCTCGCAAAGCTGTTGCTGTTGTATGCGCTGCCCGCTACGAATTCCGCACGACGTCTTTCCACAGCTGCTGTCTCTCGGTTTTACACAGCTAACCCTGCTGTTGTCCTCAGAAGCACACCTTTTTTTGGTGGAGAAGCTGCTGCCGGAGTCTGTCACTACTGTGGCGTTGTTGCAGTTCTCTTCAATGTAGTAGCTTTTTCGCTCTTTTAGTACATTGCAGCTGCCGCGACTTATCCATCCGCTTCTGCTTAATGCTACCGCATTCCTTCTGCTGCAGCTGCTGCAAGTGTTTGGGGAGCAGCGCTCGAGCACCTGTTGGTGCTGCTGCTGTGAGAGTGATGTGCTGCCAAAGTGTACCGCTCGGTCAGGCACGAAGGAAGTAAAGCTTTCACCACTCACGCGAAGACAAGAGGAGGCCCTCGCAGTTCCATATGCGCTGAGACCAGTATGAGCATAGCAGCAGTGCCCCGTACTCGATGCATGCGCTGCTGCTGCTCCCCGTAAGAGGTGCTGATGCATACAGCACACTGTTGCTTGTTCTGCTGCTGGTGCTGGCGCTGTTGTCGGAAATAATGCGGAGATCCCTTTGAGGCTATGAGGCATGAATGCCTCCCTTTGCGCCGCGGAGCGAGAGCCACACCGGCTGTTTCGTATCTGCTGGTAGTCTAAGAACGACCGCATTGCCACTGCTTTGTTACCACTCTGAGACCTCTTACATTTGTTGTCTGCGTCAAGTAGGGTACTGGCGGCAAGGACACAGAAATGCCGAGGGCCTTTACTGCTGAGGGTGGAAAGAGCGCTGCGCTGGCTATCGGCAAATAAAAACGTTGAGCTGTTAATTCTGTTCGGGGAGACGCAACAGCTAAAGTTGCTGCCGTATTTGCAGCCCCAAGCACTTGTGCTGCAAATACTGTTGTGAACCAAGGAAGTGGTGCTGTTGCCGTTTTTGGTTCCCGTGCTAGTGTCAGGTGCTAAGAACAGCGGGTGCGTGAGACCCGAAAACCGGGACGTTGACTTAATAGTGCTGTCATTTGCAATGCCAAAAACCTTAGTACAAGCACAGAGAGGCCCAAAGCTGATATAGCTCTTCTTGCTGTGCTTATTGCTGCCGCTCATACTACTGCTGCGGCTGTTAGGTGCCGCATACACGCAGGTGTCAGGGGCAAGGGGTTTGTTTGTGCTTCTTCTCGGGCAGCAGCAGCTGCCAGTACTTCTGCTGCTTTCGTTTCCTCTGTCTCCGCTGTGGCGGCACCAGCCTGGCCTTTCATCATTCTGAAGCTTGTGAGTACTCCTACATACGTCAGATACGCAGGGGGATGGGAAAGAAAGACGGAGACTTCTGCGGCTACGCAGCGCGCGGAGGCAGCAGAATTGACGAGAAAACTCCATCCTTGGGCGGCTGAACTTCCAGGCGAGAGGCGGAGCTGAGTTCACGGGTGCCTCGCCGTTGAGAAGGCGCATCGAGTGCTGCGGTGCCGCTGCTTCCTGCTACAATCCTTCATCCTTCAAAGTGCTGCTGGAGCTTCATCAGCCGCTCCGGTCTCTGAGGTGTCTGTTTCGCAGCTGATGTTTGTGCTGATGCTGCGTGAACTGCCCTTCGTCGGGTGTGTTTCCCTGCCCACTGCCCCTGAGTGCTACTTCGTTTACTTGTACCCCGTAATGATTGCTGCCGCTGCACAGGAGCCTACGAGATACACTGACGCATACGTGATTGTGTAAGCATGCAGGCGCACACCCACTCATATGCGCCCGTGTCATGCGATTGTCGACATACTGTTAGCGAAATAGACGTAAACGTACGCGGTTAAAGAAGCACCCGCCCGTCGGTGACAGACGTGACCACTAGGTGGAGCCGCAGCCATAGATGCAGATCTCGGTAGACAGAAGCAGTCCTCAGGCAAACAGAAGGCCCTGCCGTGGTGTTTTTGCGCGGGGTTATATACGATCGTACCTGTGTTTTTCTGCGGCACGTCCACCCATAGAATCGCGGAGGCCCTCTCAAAAAAGACTTGCGTGATGCTTGGAATGAAGGAAACAGCGCGTGCAGAGTGCTCTAGACAATCCGACAGTAGTCACTGCGCAAGACAGTGTGCCGTCAGCGCAGACAGAAATCTCTTTCTAAGGCCACTGCCTGCTCAGACGCGCAGCCGGGTACAAGAGAGCTTCCCTACAGCGCAGCAAGAGGAAAACGAAAGCACACATCAAGTGGTGCACCGACGAGCTAGAAAAAGTCTGTGGACGTGTTTTGGCAACGTGCTCACATGCGGTCAATACAGGAGCATGTGTCAATGCAGCTTCGCAGACCACTTCCCGGTTTTCCTCCGCACACACTGTGGTCTACCAATGAGAACGGAGGGGTGTCCGGCGGGAGCGAACCCTAGGCCCGCAGGTACGACAGCGTACAGAGCCAGAAACATGTGCATGAGCGTTGTGATTTTCTTCTACAGAAAAGTATCAGCCGCGAAGGCATTTAGAGAAACATCGGGGAGGGCGGGTTCCTCCGTATTAGCGTATACAAGCAGAACACATATACTTGACGAAGACAAGCATCGGGAGAAGCCGGTCACGTTGCATGTCCAGTCGAATATATTCAGGCTTAGTACTGTTGCCAACGGTTGTTGCTAGCACAAGCGAGAAGTGTCTGGAGTGTGAATCGAAGTGAGCGGTGCATCTGAAAAAGCGGAAAGACGCGATTATGCAAACCGAATGCACCGTACGTACACCGCAAAAGTTAGATCTGAAGGGGAATCCTGTGTGACAGGTAAGATTCCCGCGCAGGATCGGAAAACAGCGGAAGCAGCAGCTATGAAGCCAGTCGTACTTTCGATATACAACATTCCCGCGGGGTGGGATACTGCGGTGAAGGCATTACATCGGAAAGCCGCAGCTCCGCGCGCTCACCGTAGATGAACCGGAATCTAGCGTTTTTCTGGACCCACCTCGATCGCCGATCTACATGTTGACGGGTCTGTCTGTACGCCCAGATTCACTTAGGTTCACGTACGTGTGTATGTAGGTGTCCGTGTGTTTATGTCTCCAGTGTGTGGATATGACTGCACACAGTACGACCACCATGCACTGTGTGCGCGCAAGTTTGCACGCGTTCACTATGTATATATAATTGTATACGTGTAGTTGTTGCAGTTGCTGAGACTGGGGGGTAAAGTATTAGAAGATCAAGGTCGCTGCACCTCTACATCCACGCAAGTTCACGTGGTGCCGATGCTTCTGAATGTACCGCTAGTGCACGGACTCTCTGGCCGGGGACGCCACCCGTGGCCGGGAAGTCTTCGAGCGGCCGCTCTCTCTGAGGGCGCTGTCGGTCGGCCACTGCCGCGTGCAGGGCGCAGTTGTTGATGCCCCGCGGGTGCGCACCATGTGCTGCACATCGCAGGAATACTGGCCTAAAATCACACAGTCTTTCAGTTTTCAAGGACGTGAGTAGTTGGCGGCTCAGGTATGTGATACGCAAAAAAGTGCGAGGAGTTCCTCCTGTACATATGGACAATGGGAAAGCGCCCTCGCACACGGGTTTGCGACCCCCCACCCAATGACGGAGTTCACCTGTCACAACGATCACGGGCAGAAAACTACTTTAATCAGTGTAGAACTCATTGATCTTGAACGAGCGCTGTGTGTGCGTGTGCGTGTACGTGTGGGCATCTGGGAAACTATTGTTTCGGTGCAGCATTGTGGAGGGAGCGGTAAGGGAGACAGCGGAATATAGCGCAGCGCAGCTGACGGAGACGCATAACTGGCTCTACCCATTGAGTACCCGTAATAGCGCTGGCAAAGGAGAAACGCAGAGACGCGCTGTAATTTGACGCGAAAGCAGAACCTCGAAGCAATAAAGCACTGCCGCCTTTCTCTTGCGAACGATAGCATCGACATCTCTCTCCGCAGAAGTTCCAGTGCTCCCCCACATGCGTTCAGATGCTGCAAGCGCAACCTGACGTGAGAGACGCGCATTGTTTCTGGGAGCAAAGAAACAGAAGCAGGGAAGCTCTAGAGAGGAGTGAGCAACCATAGAGGAGGAAGTGCTCGAAAGAATAAGGCTACGTGGTAGCTAGCACAGAGGATACCGATCTGAGGAGAGCTCGCATCTGTGTGTGCATCATCTAGGTAGCTGTATACATGCTCAGCGGCGCAGTGCGAGCATGAGGCGATGGAAAGAGTATTGGTCGCTGCACGCATACGAGAAGGCAGGAAGCTGAGAGTGAGAGAAATCGAATGCTAGTATTGTGCGCGAGCCCTGCACTTCGATAAATGGTACGTCGAAGGAAGTCGTCTTCTGTTACGGCTTATGAAACTTAATAGTTTGATATGTGCTGGAGAGGGCACACGTCTATTTTCTCGTTAAAAAGAGTACCTGACCCCTCGTCTGTATACACGGAGACACGCGTAACATATTGTCGACGGCTTGCAGCTGACAAAAATGCGTATTCAAGGATGCGTGGTGGCCGTGCTGTGATCGCTTTGGATGGGGATGAGTCTGTAAGCTAGCAGCACACAGCTATGTATGTCCTCCGCATATTCCACACGGAAGGCGATACCCACGCTTACGCTTCCCTAGCCAGGCACGTACGGCCGCTGTTTTACGAAACATATGTATCCGGACCTATGTTAGCGTAGGTGTACCGCAATCTTATGACAACTGCGGGCTGTTGAGCACAGTACATACTTCATTGCAGGGTCCCTCCCAGGAAGTCTTCTGCCTGGAGAGGTTACCTGAAAAATGCACGCGGTCATATTATCAGAAGCTACCGCTTCATAAATCTACGTGTTGCTCTGTGTTTGTACACATGCGAGGGGGATGTACGCACCAGACCAGACAAGCATACTCGTAGAACATGCGTGCGTATACACACGCTTCACGCTGTATGCACGTACGACACGTTTTGCAAGTGCAGCTTTCCAGGGGAGTCCACCCAAATACAGACTCCTACGCCAGTGTGTACATTCGGAAAAGAGGCAAAGATGACGGGGGCACCCCTAAAACATCCCATTCTGAAAGGAGTCGTGTGGTGTCCACGCCGTATTAGTGTACAGCTCAAATGATATGAGTACTGCAGGCTAATCTGGTCCAACAAACACGTAGGTTGGCGTATATGCAGACATTGATCCTGTCCCACTGCCTCGTATGTGACATCGTTACCTTCTACTTTCAAGTAGGTCGTCCTATATATGATTCTGAAGAGACACCAGGAGAAAAGAAGTTCCTCATCTGCATTTCAAAATCACTAATATGAACTGGCTTGCCAGAAGATATTTCTACGTAGACTGCTATGTGAGCAGTAGACGTGCATATCACGAAAGGCGCTCCATGCGTGAGGAATGCCAGCAGTTGCTGGGTCAAATCAGCTCGATGCATGCAGTTACTGTGCACACCAGTGCCGTTGAAGGCGCTTGGACGCATGGATGTCAACGAAAGTAATAAGTCGCTGTAAACAAAGGCAGTCTCCCGTACGTACACACCGGAGTAAAGCATAGTGTGCAATCATCGAGTATCTCAGTTTATATAAAGTTATGTAAGATGGCAAGGAAAATCTGCTGGGCAGACATCTAGGGAGGACAGAACACGGACCGGTTACCTTAGCGCCTGAAGGTATTTTCATAGAGGCGATGAGAATGGATAGAGGAAAGGCTCAATTAGAGCTGCTAGCGTCGTTCGCTACACGGGCAGGGATACTACAGAAAATGTTGAGACTTTATGCAGTTGGGCCTGAGGCAAACATGCAGCGTGGAGGCGTAGTGCACGCCAACGTGCTGTGTGAACAAATGGTATCTACCGAATTTACAGAGGAGTTCTGCTAGGCAGTGTTACTATCAGTGCTGCATGCACTGAAACAGAATGAGATGCACCTGGTACAATTGGAAAAGAAAGGCGGTTTGCAGTACCGTCAACGCCTGACTCGGGCGATACGGCCTAGAAAACCACGAGACTTAGGCGACTGGGCAGTCCAATTGCTGTATACCCTCAGAAAGAAATGATTGCTTGTGAAGCGTGGGTAAAGGGAGCCTTGCACGCGTGCTGCAGCCTGCAAAGATACATACATGTACACCGGTACATGTATGCATCTTCGTTTGTTAGTAGGGAGCGCTTATACGGCTTTACATACCACTGTCAGAATCGTTAGTAGCAACCGATGGCAGTAGCGGTTTCTGGCGTGATTCTTTTGTGATTGCCTACGAATACTGTCGCTCCTATACGAATAAACAGGACGGACGCTCAAGCGCCTCTATCTGTTATTGTGGAGTACACACCAATGTTACACGCGTATCATGCTTCACAACCTCCTACGGTAATTGTATGAACGCGGCCCATTGTATCTCGCGTTGGAGCCGCGATATTTCCTTCGTTCCGTAAATCGCGCACGTAGAATGTCCAGCGTAGACGTGTATACGTCGATGATTCCCGCAGAAATGCACAGAAACACGCATGGGTAGTAGGCTGTCCACGCGCGTAGGAATACATACTGCTCTTATTCCGAAGAAGCAGTTGTCGTTTTGTTGCCCCTATTCCTCCCTCCAGACAAGTATCCACGCCGCTACAGAATCCTTCGCCGCGAGCAAGCAGTGTTGCCTTCCGCGTAGTCAGGGAGGTCATCTGCGTGCTCACGTAATTGCTTGCAGGACAGGTCCAGCGAAACTTTCTGCTGCTCCCATGTTCAGCGACTTAGTTGGTGGAGAGCCACGTAGACGAATGCACCTAGATGCTGAAGCTAGTGTACACAGACACACGGTGAATGTGCTGGGAGACTTCAGCTGCTCCATACCCTAAACGGTGTTAACTATTTCCGTGAATATAACGTTGCATGTGCTGAAGCAGCAATGTGTCTGCAGTTACGGAGTCTAGCCACAGACACACACATGGCTGCTGCGGGCGTCGGGCCTCTAGCAAATTCCTTGAAAGAGTTTCCCGCGACACTGCGCAGCTAGAAGCATAAATTCAATGCAGAGGTATATATATTTGTGGGGACTTCGTTTGCGCGTGTCAGGCGCAGATGACGTCAGTCTAATTTAATGGGACAGAAACACGTTCTTTCGGAGCCCCCACAGTGGAGCTTATGCAGTGGTGCGGATTTGAGTCGCGCTGCAGTGCAGTTGTCAAGGTAGAAGGTACCTAATGCAGGTGTTCACTCTTCCCAGTGCCGCTCTTTTTCTTCCATTTCAGCCAACGACGCGATGAACGAAGCGCATCGGCGTCTTTGCCCTCGCTAACAGACCCTTTTCTTGGGGAAGCAGTACAGGCGCTCTTGGTAGCGACGCATTGAGGCTGAATGCATGCTTGATGCTCTTGTATAGGCGACTCCCCATGTGCCTTTTTGGGCTCGTAAGGTTGAACTTGGCATGTCGAATTGTGCATATTCTGCCTTTGTTGCTGCGGATTTTGCACGTGAGACCCGACGTGCTGTGGGGATTGGGGCTTTGATCAAGCTGCGACTGAAGTCTCTGCTGATGCGGCGCAGGTGAGGACGGGGCAGCAAAAGCAACTGTGCGCCCCTTCTCCTTCCCTTCAGGCGACTTTGCTGAAGTCTGTTTAGTTCGACATGGAGAGTGTCCTGCTGCCGCAACAGGGCTCGACACGATTTCGTGATGAGCCACCGGGGTGACGGCGGAATGATGCTGCTGCAACAGCGGACGTCTTCCACTCTGCACGCAACGATGACTAGGTCCTTCCATTTTGTGACAACCTAGAGCATGTGGCCGTCTAGAGACAACCCCAGGCTTTTGAGCCACATCAACGGTAGAGCGTAAAAAGGATGCTCTTGTTGAGAGCTGCGGGTGAACAGTACCATCAGAAGGTTTAGCCTCACCTCCAGAGCATGACCCGAAGGTAGTGCCACTCGTGCCACCCAGCGGCGGACAGGCGCTGTAGGGAGATGCACATGCGGCAGGAGAGGCACCAGCTGCCTTGCACGCCACGGGTGAACAGTGCAAATTATGACCAGCAGCACTACAAGGCGAGGGTGATCTCAGGGGAAGAGAAAGAGAAGCAGCTCCACCAGGGGACGCACAATGGCGTAGTCGCGGTGCAGCAGCTGGTGAGGCATCACCAGCGCAGTGAAACCGCATGTTGTGCGCTTTCGCATCACGAGTTGCTACGCCACAGGGTGGTCGGTGAGGCGATGAATGCATCCGCGTGATCGGAGACCTTCCAGCTATTGCAGGGGACTGCGCGTGACAATTTGGAGAGCAGGGTACCGCGGGATATGAACTCAAAGACTTTGACCGCCTGAGTAAACCAGGTTTTGCAGAACAAGAAAAAGCTTGTTTACTACTCTTATAGAAATGCATCGACGTCATACACCGAGACGCTGGAGAGGAAGTGACCTGGTCAGTGTGCATCTGTTGCAGGGATGTTGCATGTCCATCTGGCCTGCGGCAGCCTCCCGCGTGTGAATGACCTAAAGGGATTGAGGTGTGCCTTTGCATTTGGGAAAGCTCGTGCTCCGGTCTATGAGTAAGCAGCTCGTGTGACACTTGCTCTGCATGCTGCTGCGGCTCCACCCGACCCTGCAGCTCTTCTGGCTGCTGCACCGGCCTTACAGGAAACCGCAAGCAAGTCCTCCTGGGAGGTAACACTGCCACGTTGGTTTTTTCTGAAAAAGAATAGCTGTTCACAGCTTCTTTACTTTCCACTGTACTACGCTGTTGATGCTCCAACTCCTCATGCTTGTTTGGTGTTGCTGCCGCTGCTGTTCCGTGTTGTCGATGCTCCCTCGCAAGGGACATGTGCGGCTCCTGTGCGCACTTTTCAACTCGATTGGCGTCATCAGCGAAGAACTGCACGTGTCTCTTCGGGTGCGCCAGTGCTCGCGCACTACTGGCGCCCGCATACGAGAGCCTTCTGGCTACTAACCTTGTTCCCGGTGCTCCGCTTTTCTCAGACAACGAATGCGCTGTAGGCTCCTGCTTCGTAGATGAGAAAGACATGGGGGTGTTTTCAGCCGCAGCAGCCGGAGCAGCACGCGATCCGCCCACGCATGAAACGCTGCGCCCTTCGGCAGCAGCGCCTGTGTGCACGATTTCAGCTACAGAAGCCGCAGCGGAGATTACTGGCACAACAGTTGTGCCTACTGTATCAGAGGCACAGTGCGGAGAAGACCGAATTATCTCGTGTACTACGCATGCTGGAACAATAGGCGGTCTACTAAAAGGGTCGCCAGTCAACGCCCCAGCTCCACGAGGCATATACCCTTGCGTTTGGATATGTTTGCCTGCGTGTAGTGCGTCATGGCTGTGTGTGCAAACAGCTGATGCAGCACGCTCTGATTCTCTAGCAGGCGAATGACAAGAAGCACGGCCAGATGCCGTGTGTCCCCGTACGGGGCTGTCTCGTGCAGAATGCCTAGCTGAAAACGCCTTACCATTTGTTACATGTGTACCTCCGTCTGCGAGACGGTTTGTGGTGCGAGAAGCGGGAGAGCGGGGGGACGGATTTCTCTCTGCTGGGCTGCACTCTGCGCTGTGCTCCTCCACCCTGCTAAGCGAAGCTTCTGACAAAGACTGCGCCGTGGTACTAACAACATGATGCAGATACGAGGGTATGTTCCATTCTGCCTCGTCAGCAATTTCAAACGGACTGCGTTTATCATCGCAGACATCCTTCTTGCTTCTTCCTTTTGCGCTCGTTGCTAGAGGCGCTGCTGCTGCTGCTGCGGCAGCACGTGGTGTCTCACTTGCGCGGGCGTTAGCGACCAGCGTGTTTTGACACGCTGCACCTGGACCTCTGTGACTGGTATTAGGCATCTCTGTCGCTATGCACTTTGAAACCAATCTGTCTCGAGCCTGACGCGTGCTTCCGTTGTGTTCTTCCGTCTTCTCTGTGACACCTACATACGCGATATCAGCATCTGCACCAGTCTGCAAACGTTGACAGCAGAGATCTGGTCTCTTGTTTTGGAAACTGTCACCTATGAAGACAACGCTTCGGCGGCTCCACAAGTCTAATAAATCATACCGAAACGCGCCTCAACCACCTGATATCCGAATATGCTACCGCATCAACGTAGCCATCCTCACGTCGTGTGCAAATGGCAGGTTACACAGCGCTTTGCGCCGTTACGTGTTCGAAATATTTGTGAGGGGTGTGGATGGCGTCGGGCTGCCACCGCATGAAATTGTGTATCGCCAGATGCATTGCTATCGCATGTAACAAACGACTAACTGTACGTCAAAAAAAGTTCGCCTGCCCCACGTTTCAACTCAAGTGTCTTTTTAAGCGAGTAACACAGGTGATCCGGTCCAGTGATGTGCTGTCCCAGTAAACGGTGCGCTACCAACACTACTGCTTTGATATAAACGGTGTACAATCTCGCCTGCAGTAGCGCATAGCTCAATCACGTCCTAATGAGGAAAACTGCAACTGTCTGTAGGAATACTGTCGAAGTGCAGTACACCACGTCTCCAATAAAATGTGTGGTCCCCTGCAGCGCACAAGCTGTTTGGACTACTCAACTCAAAGAGAAAGCCGCGTAGTTCTTCATCATAATTCTACTACTGGTAAACTATCAAAAATCACACCGACACGCACCGCTGTTGCACAGCAGCAGCAGCATTAGTGTCCCCTCCCTGTGGAATCTCCTTAACACGTGTGGATGCGAGTGTCTGTGCTCTCTTTCGTTTCCAGGCGAGGCGTCCCTATTGAAAGCCATCTTGTGCCGTTATTGCTGCTATTGCTCCACCTGTTGCACGTACGCTTCAGCGTCATTCAAGCGCTATGAACAAGTAGCTCCTAGTTTGCATTTCACCCAGTATTAAGCGTCTGGTAAACGTGTTGTGTCTACACTACCTCCGCAGCCACAGTACATATACATTTATTTACATGCATATATCCATATATATACATATCTGTATATCCGACTGCGTTTTTCTTTCATGGTTGGATCTATACTGCCCTAGTAAACCTGTACGAGTATACAAGTGTAAAGAGGCGCCAATAGATGGAGGGCCTGTAAAGTGGGAGGTTTAAAGACATCGCACATATCCCCCACGTAAATGAAGTGCGCATACAAAAATACGTTTGGCTTCCCAGTAGCACAGACATCGTCTTACAACTGAATGCACTCGAAAAGTGCGTGAGGCCAGAACAGCTTCAGATCGACATAGAAGCTTAAGCAAAAACAGCTTCTTCAGATAGTGAAAGACAGAAAGCTTATAGCCACCATGCGCGCCCACACGAAGAGACGTGCATGAGAGCACAAAATCAAACCCATGTCGTAATCCACCGACCCTTTCTTGCTTAAAGAAAATCTTGCTGCCCATAATATATACATACATACACATGTACCTTCTGACGTGGTCGCTAGAGGCTTCATCGCGCAGGACGGAGCCAACATTCTGAGAGTTGTGCATAACTAAAGAAATTTAGAGAGAACCTTCATCGGCGTGAAAAGGTAGTAGCCACACTAGACAGAAAGAAGCAGCAGCACAAATGCTGAAGTTCCAGCGTGTGACCCATAGACAGTGGTAGTCCAGAAATGACTGGTCCTATAGGCAGACATGAAAGGCGACCATTGACAGCTCTTTTTCTCTCCTGCATTTGTCCAGACCTGCTCTCGTGTGTGAGCCCTATCTCGCTCTTCCTTCGCGCTTATCGTACATAATTGAGGGCGCAAAACAGAGATATACAGAAGTCCTCTTTGTAATATATTACGGGTGCGTTGCGGGAAAGAGTAACGATCATAGCTTCAGGCGGTAAACACATAACAAGACTGATAATGACATAAAAAAGCCGGAGACGTCTGGAATCCACCACCTCGCGCGCTTAGAAGATTGTGCAGATGCCGTGCTTGTGCAAACAAGACTATGGACGGTATAAGGTGTGCCTACCGTTTTGATGTTTCGTGTAGTGGACCAAACAACAACGCAGGGTCATTCACGTATGATGAAATTTTCGGAAATGAGTACATCTGCGCGAATGCCCGCGCTCGTCTCGCAGACAACGACAGGAAGAGAAAATTATGTGTCTAACGCCTTTTCTTGATATCTACAGATGCGAGAAATGGCGTAGAAACGTTTTCTTCTCCAAGGCCGAGCCGCGTTAGAGATATAATCAGCAGCGCCCTGGTGAGGCGCGGTCACACGGAGAGAAACGGAAAGCACACTCTCCGCAGCGCACAATTTTTCTCTTAATTTGCCATCACAGCGTCTCTTCCTCCGGTGCTCTTCTGTACTACTTTCCTGGTATCACTTAGAATCTTCACGACGACTGCTTGATTTATTAATCTAGACATATATTTGTAACGAACGTAGGTATATTTAACCCGTCTTTGGTGAAATTCTACGTTACTCTGTCTGTAGCCACGTATATATATGTGTTCAATCTCTGTTCAAGCGAGATTCAGACCACTAATGTATATACATATATATCTATATGTGTGTGTAAGCTATCATCAGGTTTTATAGTACAGGCGTATACAAATATGTGGATCACAGCGTCTGCTTTTTTACTATGGCCCTGGATACGGGCTCGGCAAAACACTACTGTACATGGGGTATCTATCATACAGACGGCAAGTGCTTTATATTTTACATCAGATAAGCGCTCCCGAGAGGGCGACTGTATGTAAGTCTGCCACGGCGAGAGGAGGAAAAATTTATTGTAGATTTGGGGTAAACGTGGGCCTGGAGAAGTAACCATACACATGCTGTGAACAGCCTTGCCCTGTGATAAGGATTGCTCTTTCGCGTTGGTTGTTTCCGTAAGCGCTGACGTTGTTGCTCTTCAAATAGTTCTGCTTTCACTGTTCGAAATACGTAGGCAGTTGCTGGTTCTGGTGCAGCTCTATGCGTGCACGTGGTGATGGTGATGATGGTGGTGTTGCTGCTGGTGCTGCTGCGGGTGTTGCACGCGCGCGCTAGATTCCCACAGCGATACGCCTCCAGTCATACATAAACAACAGCAGGATACTGTTTCCAGAGCATTGCATGCTGCTCACCAGTTGCGGGTGTTAGACGCGGGATGACACAGTGGGTTTGCTGTTGTTGCTGTAACTGCTGTTGTAGCTGCTGCTGATGATAGTATAGTTGACTTTGCAACTGCTGCTGCTGCATCTGTACTTGCATGTGCTGGAGCTGGAGACGTTCTCGCTGTTGCAGACGATGCTGCTCTTGTAACTGCTGCAGTCGATGCTCTTCACGTTGGAGTTGCTGTTGTACGTGCTGCTGGTGCACTTGTTGCTCCTGCAAGGAGGCGTCGTCTCTTCGGTGTGACCGTGCCGAAGCCTGCGGGGGCTGTTGCTGTGAATGTAACGCTTGCTCCTGTTGCTGCTGTTCGCCCTCCTGCTCCATTATGACTTGCCCGTTATTGCTCCCAGCTACTGCTACGCCTATTTGCCGTTGCTGCTGCTGCTGTAGTGTCAGCATAGACGTTATATATGGTAGCTGAGTACCACTACTACTACTACTAGTACCCATCAAACTATCACTGTACTGCGACCATAGCTGTTGCTGTTGCTGCTCAGCTGTCTGCTGCAGTCCCCCAGGAGCTGCTGTCGCTGCTGCTGCAGCAGCATGAGCAGAGTCCATTGGACTCTCTCTATATGTAGCTGCTCCACTCACCCCCACGGGGAGTGGTGGCGGCCCTACATAAGCATCAGCAGCTGCAATGCCATGAGCGAGCGCAGTAGTAGTAGTAGCATTAGTAACAGGAGGAGTACTAGTAGTGGTAGTCTTATCATTAGCAAAAGGAGCAACACCACCAGTAGCAAGACCAGAAGATGGGGCGACAGAAGGAAACGCACGACGATAGCAGTCGGCTGCAGCATAAGGCATTTGATATGTCGCTGCAGTACTAGCAGCCGTCGCCTCAGCAGCAGCAGCCTCTCTTGCTTGACGCTCGGCAATATCACGTAAGGAAGCCTCTGTGACTTGTTGCCATGCACTCTGTGCAGATATAAACGGATACGCTCTTCCCGTTAACTTTTGCTGTAGTATGTCTCTTTCCAAGGTCGTTTTCGTACTCATATCTTCTTCTGCTTCGTCATTCACTGCATGGCCACGATACTGGTGCTGCTGCTGCTGCTGCATACTACGACTACTGGTCGTAGTAGTCGGAGTCATAGTAGAAGCAAAAGCAGCTCCACTTCTTGCAGTAGCAGGCATATACGCACTTCCGGTGCGTAAATTTGAATAAGGACGATATTGCCGCCACGGCAGAGAGCAAAACACGTCCGTAATTTGACCCCCCCCGCCGGTGTGTATCGTCAGGTCTGGAGCTTGATCAAGTTTGAACAGCCGACTGCAGAAAAAGTATTCAGTCAATCAGAGACCGCATAAAAAAAAGGAGGAAGATATTCGGGACACGTGTTGAGCCAAGTCTCCAGGAAAGAAGTTAGTCAAGGGCAAAATATGACGAGTACAACAGGATGAAAATGAACATTTAATGCCGGGAGCCGAACGGATATTTTCTGTAACTAGAAAAGACGTGCTTCTTCACCCTCGAAGTCAAACAAGAGAATAGAAAATTATATATATACGTGTTATATATAGAGAGACAGAGAAGGAGTGGATACATAAGAGCTTGTGTATGCTCAGACACAGTCTAACACACGTGATAATATATCATATATATGAAATATACACGTATATATAATATATAGAATACATATATACATACTTATGTGTATATATATATACATATATAACTGTCTACATATATATATATGTGTATTTAGAGAGTGTAGACACAAAAAAAAGCATGCGTACACTAAGACACAGTCGTACACACGTGATTATATAATATATATAATATATATACGTATATATAATATATATCATACATCTATGTATACGTATATATATATATGTATATATAGAGAGAGTGTAGACGCTGAAAGGCACATGCATGCACTAATAGTTCAGCACATGGGATAAGCGAAGAAGGCAGACGAGATGAGAAGCAAACCGAAAACAGTTGGAAAGTCTCGAGACATGCGAGCACTACAACCACCACAAGCAGAAGCGAGAACTCGCGAAGTAATAAAATAACAGATGCACAAGAAGAGCACACGATGAAAAAAACGAAGGGAAGACTACATCACACAATTCAAACGAGGTGCACTGAAGAAGAAGAAACTTCCTCAGCGTGCAGGCAGTGAAGACACTGCAGTATTTTGGATTTCATAAGAACGGACATACTGAAGAAAGCGACTTGTATATAAGAGCAAGGAGAAAGAAGTGAAGGCAGTCTAAGACACAGGGCAAGAACGAAAGACGCGCGCTACAACGCATAGAGACAACACGCTGTAGGATAGCTTTTAGAATCTCTTTCTCTTTCTTCAAGGTGTGTATAACTCGTCTTTTCTGCAAAAAACTCGAACATCAGATAGAATGAATTTCAACGCGACGACGGGTCACTTTACAGTCAATACACGTGCACCACCGCAGACAAGCGTTGGTATTCACGTCATGATGATGCAAAACGAAGTTTTGAATTCTACATATAAAACACGCCTATGGAGTAAGCTCTTTGAGAGAGAGGATTATATATATATACACACGGGCATTCAAACAGAGAGAGAGAGAAACATTACAAAACAGGGCTGCTGCGTTACCCCTCTCTACGCATATATTTCTCTTTGTCTATCTCAAGTCCACTATTCGTGCTTTGTGTTCAAATTAACATAGAAGACTACTGATAGTTTACTAATTGTTCAACGTGCTCGAGCTGACATAGAAGACTACTGATAATAGTCAGTATATAACGCCCTTGCACACTCACACACACACAGACACAAAGATACACAAGCAGCTGCACATACATATCCACACATAGACACAGACACAGACGCAGACAGCTAGATCTGTCTGACAAACAGACACACACACTCACTTACAGAGACACACGCATGCACATGTGTACGTGGACTGGCGTCATAGAGAATGCGCTGCCTTGACCTGCGCAGACGGACAAGTCCGTCTAACAGCCAGACAGACAGACACACTTACACCCACTAACTTACAGAAACACACACACATGCACACGTGTACACGTACACATGTATGTGCTTTAGGACCATAAAGAATGCGCTGCCTTGATTTCCTTTCTTTACGTGTTTGTACCTTCAAACACACAAAAGATTACCTCTGCGAAAAAAACAAAAATAACAGACACCTACACGTATGCGTATGGTAGACGAGGCTGGTGATTTGCAGAAAATTCTTTTTCTTCTGCAGGATTTTCTATGGCACTACTATATGGGCACATTACAGTTGTGTGTGCATACAGACGGCTGCGTACACTGTGACTGTATACTCTTTACATATATATATATATATATATATATATATATATGGAAAACGAGGTGTGTGTGCGCCTATATGTATATACATATATATGGTTGCTTATGTTGTGGTGACTACCTGTTTGTATACACCTATGCAGCTAACGTACTGTGTGTGCATATATGTGACTGCGTAGACTGTGATTGTATATAGTTTATATATACGTATATGGTAACACGATGTGCGTGCACACACATGTGGCTGCCTATATTGTAAAGAAGACTTACCTATACACTCTTATGGTGATAAATACCTACCTATATATACTTACGTAGGTAACATGATGTGTGTGAGCGTATATATATATATATATACATGGCTGCCTATATTGTAGTCAATATCTGTTTATATATACTTGTGTAGATAACATGCTGTGGGTGCACGTATATAGGGGCGTGTATATCGTGATTATATACATTCTCTTTATATTTATGCAGCTGACATGCTGTTTGTGCATATATATATGACTGCGTGTATGTGTCATTACTATATGCCTATATACAAACAGGTAGATAACATGTGTGTGAATATTTTGCAAACAAGGGCTTCTTCTGTGCATAGTGTTGACCACACTTCCATAAAACTAAGCAACGAGCTCTGCATACATATTCATGTCTTTTCCTTTCTATTTCCATCTTTGTTGATTATCTGATAGCTTTTTTCTGTTGTGTGATTTCTTTGCCCTCTCATTGCCAGCTGTACAATTCTAATAACCTTCAGTTTTTTCATCTCTCCATATATTGTAGACTTGCTATACGCATATATATTTATATATTTATGGATGTATGTGGCTTGTCTCTCCTTTTTCACCTCCCAATTCAGCTTTTTTTTCAATTTTCTGAGTCCTCCTTTCTTTTTCTCCGATTGTGTACAATTCTTATCCTTCTCTGCCTCAACAACGTCTTCGTCTCCTCCAGTAATTGCTGAGCAGGAGAGTATATGTATAGGTGCGTGTATTAAGTGTGTATAAGTGTGAGGTTGTTGCAGTAGTACTATCGCCACTAGTCACCGCTCACGATACTACTAATTTCACGAAAAACAATGAAATAACTTACTTCCACTTCAGGTCGCTAACGACTTTACGCGTGCGCTCGAGAAGACGTTTGTAAGTAACAAGACGCATAGGAACTTCACGCGCTGCTGCTCCTGCTGCTGCTCCTCCTGTCCCCAGAACACCATCGGGACGTATACTGAATGCGCTGCCTGGTAGTAGTGGATCTCTTATCATATCGATCATTGCTTTGACGAGACTCCACGTAAACACTCCTACAGCAAGAAGGAAAGACCAGGCACTCAACATCGTGTCTATTGAATGCCATCCACCTACTCAGACTCAAACACACGCATGCTGCTGCTGCGGCTGCTGTCTTTGACGTGTGACTGCTGTGTACTCCTGCTATACCTACCTACACATACATAGCTGTACATAATTTTTACACACACGCACACACACACACACACACATATACTCATCTACTCAACAACCTCACACTTATACACACTTAATACACGCACCTATACATATACTCTCCTGCTCAGCAATTACACACTCCTATACGTATAGATATAACATACACGTATACATAGACTCACCTACTCAAGGTAGTCATATATTCGTATATGTATATATATATACATACATGCACATACAAATACACTCACTATACAACCACACACACATATACGTATAATACACGCACGTAGACATATAGTCACCTACTTGACAGTCTCACACGCATACATACGTGATGCACGCGCACATTTACAAAAACATCGCACAGACATTCTATTCGATGCTTATATGGTCTATAGTAAGACTTACATACCACGTATATACATATATATATATATGTAAGTACATAAAAGACAAGCATAATAATATACAATAATAATAGTAATATTAATAGTCAACAATAGTATCAATAAATCGCATCTACAGAAAAGTCGCACATACTTTTTACTTGACGCTTATATGGACATAGTAAGACTTACATACCACGTATATACATAAACACATAAAAGACACCAATAATAATTATATCAATAAGAATGACAATAATAATAATAATCAACAATAATATCGGTAAGTAATAATAATTTACTATGATAATAAAACAAATAGTGACAATGATAATAATAATAATATGCCGCAAACGTACCTATTCAGCAACATATGGAAGTGTATGGCTCACGCACGTATCTAACAACACATGGTCGTTTACGTTCAAACAATGAAATATAAACACACGTAGACCTAAAACTATCAGCATTATAATTAGTACTGTTACTTTTAATACTACTACTACTAGTACTGGTACTATTATAACTACTGGTAGTATAACTAATATTAGTAGTA
The DNA here is from genome assembly GCF_030435755.1 of Ochotona princeps. NCBI lineage: Eukaryota > Metazoa > Chordata > Mammalia > Lagomorpha > Ochotonidae > Ochotona > Ochotona princeps. Next base: position 23,109 of record NW_026700071.1, read on the forward strand.
TTAATACTAGTAGTCTAATTATTGTTATTAGTTATAAACGTATTATTTTCATAAAGAGTACTAGTAGGACTATTAGCATTACTATTAGTAGTAGTAGCATGTATATATTATCAGTAGTAGTAGGACTTTCAATATACCTATTGGTAGTAGTAGTAGTAGCAGCAGGATCTTTAGTTGTAGTAGTAGTGGTAGTACTAGTCGTAGGACTACTAGTATTATTATCATTAGCAGTAGTAGTATTATTATTAGTAATAGTAGGCCTATTAGAATTATTATCATCATAAGCAGTGGTAGTAGTAGTTCTGTTATTAACAGTTGAACTATTGATATTATTATTATTAGTGGTAGTAGTAGTAGTAGTATTTTAATTAGTAGTTCAGTAGTAGGACTATTATTGTGATTATCACTAGTAGTCGTAGTGGTAGTACTTTAATTATTAGTTGTATTATCATTAGTACATTGACTTCTTACCATGAACTACTGACGCTCCACCCTGTTGGAGAGTAGGGGAAGGAGGGTGGTTGGCAAGACTTTCAGAATGCCAGAGACGAGGAATTGCAAGTGAGGGGAAGATAGCCTCTACTCCACACGAACCCCACGCTGCAAATAGAAGAAAAGCATGTATATGCCGCGCGCGACGGAGAAAAACGATTTAAAAAACGATTGCTTTTCTGAAAAGAAATGAAAATACGGGTGAAAACAACTTACTGGGAGGACGAGAAAATGACTGAAGAGAAAAACGAGTCAAAAATTGGGTAAAAAAAAAGAAAATAATGACTTATAGGTGGTAACTGTTGTAGTAAGAGAAGGAGAGAAGAAACGACCTGATGGGTGGTAGCGATACTATTAGTAGTAGTAGTCAGAGAATGAGAGAAACAACGACGTTATCGGTGGTAGCAATACTACTATTACTAGTAGTAAGAGACTAATTGGCAATTGTAAGGAATTGAGTAGAAACAACTTGAGCAAAAAATGTGTATTAATTATGGAATGAGGCGGAAAAACGCGGAATTGTGTGAAATTAACTAGGTAACTAACGCAGAATAGGGTAACAAATCAGAGAGAAGGAGGGAAGAAGAAGCAGAAGAGAAGTAAAGAATAGGTGGTAGTAGGAGAATGAGTAAAAACGATTGAGCAGAAGAGAGACGATTGGAGGAGATAGTAACAAGTGAGGGTCAGAGCGAAGAAGAAGTGTTAATGAGAGAAAGAATGAAAAAAGGGAAAGCAGATGAGTGGTAGTGAGAGCGTGAATGACGGAAGGAGTAAAGAATACACGTGTTGGTGGTAATGAGAGAATGAATGACAGAGAAGGGAGTAGAAAACAGATGTTATTAAGAGCGTGAATGAAAAGAAGAAAACTTAAAAACGGGTGGTCGTAGCAAGAAGAGAATGAGTAAAAAATGGTTGTGGGAAGTGGTGAAAGTCAAAGAAAAGGAGTCGTAAAAACTTGGATGTCTCTGTGTGTATGCCTCTCTTTCTTTCTTTGCTTGCGGGTGTCTGTGTGTATGCCTCTCCCCTTTCTCTCTCTCCCTGTATGTGGGTGTCTGGATGTCTGCCTATTCTCTCTCCTTCTCTCTATTTGCGGGGATCTGTGTTTATGCCTCTGCTCTCTCTCTGTTTTCAAGTGTCTGTATGTATGCCTCTCCTCTCTCTCATTCACTGTTTTGAGGTGTCTGTGTGTATGCTGGAGCTCACAGTCGCCAATATCATAATAATAATAGTAGTAGTAGTACGTGACACACTTCCTCTCAGTAGAAAAGAAAGACAACTTACGTGCGCCAGCAAGACAGAAGGCTTTGTAGATATAATTCTGTCGACAATTTATTGGAGCTTCGTAGAGCGGGTCCACCAGAGCAGCTACTGACTGTACTTCTACTCCCGGCATATACCGAGGACGTACTAATTGCTTCTGCATGTCTGCAAGAAAAAACAAGAAACACTGGGACAAAAACGAAGCATGTAGTCTGCGAACACGTATTTACAAATATACCCCCAGCAGACTTTTTCATGACACCAGGGATCTCGTACCAACACAAAAAGAGGTACAAGACAAACGAGAAAAAAAGAACAGCACTCAGAGCACCAGCAGCAGCAATAGCAGCAGCAGCACCAGAAGTAGTAACAGTAGTGGTAGTAGTAGTAGTAGCAGCCATAGTAGTAACAGTAGTGGTAGTAGTAGCAGCAGTAGTAACAGTAGTAGCAACAGAATGGAACAGCAGATTATCACCAGCAACACACGTCGTCGGGAAAGGGGCTACCGAACGAGAACTACAGCATCAGCAACACCAGAAGAGCAAATTTAGACAGAAGAATGATAATAGCCGCACAAGGAAGAGCAGCAGTAAACGTAACAGCAGCAGCAGCAGAAATCAGAGCAGCAGCCGAGGTAAGAGCAGTACCACAAGTAAGAGCGGCAGCAGAGGTAAGAGCAGCAGCAAAAGTAACAACGACATAAGTAACAGCAGCGGCAGCAGCAGTAGTGGCACCAACATCAGCAGCAACAGCAAAAGCGACAGCGTCCATTACAAATCAGGTGTTAGCCAAACAGGAGGGGGAGAAATTGAGCTATAGGAAATAAAGACAAAGAGAGACCACGTTTTTCGGATATATTCGTACGTGCTGCTTTTGAAGACGTCCAGTATGGAGATATGTGTGCGTTACTGCTACGGCTTGGTTGCTCATCCACGTCCTCCTCCGCAACAAGTATACGCCCTACACTTCTGCTTAGACAGCATGTGCGTGCTTCAACTGTTTCTCTCCGTCTTCCTCTTTCCTCTCTTCTTCTCTTTCTCTTTATTCTCCTACTCACTGTCATCCAAACCCTTTTCTTCTAAGCAAAAAAACTTCTTCAAGTGTATACTGCTATTTATATATATATTGAAGTGACCCAAAAACAAACAGTTGCCTAGTAAGCTGTACGTTTCCCCTACATATATGTATAGGTGTGTACTTATCTTTCCTATTCGTATGGAGTTCCAGCTCTCCCCTCTATATTGTATATCACGAGTATATCCTTCCCACATATATATATATATACATATATATACATATAGATACACATATATATGTACTTATCTAGTCTAGTTGTGTAAAGCGACAGCTCTCCCTTGTTCGCTATATATATACTATACATTTCCCATCCATACATAAATATATATGTATATATACATATATATATACATTTACTTACCTTTTCTATTCGTGTAAAACTACAGCTCCCTTTTCTACATTGCTTACTGATGCTATACCTTATACATAGGTATATATCTAAACATATAGATATATAGCGCTGAACGATACCAGAGTCACCCTAAGTATGGCTATATATAAATATATACATATACATATATGTATAACTAAGAGACTAGCAAGAAGAAAGGTAAACATTACTGCTGTATGTATATATACAACTTAATATACAGGGGTACATAGTCAAGTATATCAAAGCTATACGTATAGCGATATTCAAACTATAACAGAGTCACCTTCAGTATGGCTGTAAATAAATAGACAACAAACACTACCTAAAAACAACTATATTTTATATATATCCCCAATACGTATATAATTATATATACTATACTAGCTATCAATATATTGGGTATGTATTCATGTATATTTATACTGATGTACAGCATAGAGAGCTAGCAATAATATATAGGCAACTTGTACTAATACGCTCTAGAAAAAAGATGCACCTGTACACCTTAGAACCAAGAATATATAAGCGATTGAAGACTTATAGTAGAATGTGTTTCAGAAATACACAAACAGAAAGAAAAACTGATCAGCGTGGCGACCTAAAAAGAAAAGGACGGAGGTAGAGAGGCGCGTGTTATTTGTGTGTGAACGTAGTGGTGGTGGTGTAGGGTGCGGTGGTAGGAATAGTTTTTTCAATGAAATAATAGCATAGAAATGCAGCAAGCTATCCTCCAAAACAGAGAGGGACACAAACATACAAACGAGCGTGCAGGAATGCCGATATAAAATGGAATCAAATATATTACCGCAAATAGAAAACAGTGATAAAGACTTTCCAGAGTGCAAAATTGGAGATATTAACGAAATGAACACAAGAATACTGAAAAAAAACGGAAACAAATAATAAAATGGAATTACTATAAACAGACATACAGAGCACAAATGCATAGAGTAAACAACACCAGATACATAATAATATATATATATATGTTAAAAGAAAGAAAAACATACCAGGAATCCGCCCAGATTTCTCGTCGGTATACAGCTCGGTGCATCTTGTCGGTTGCATCCGTACCAGTGGCCACAGGGCCCTTCTGTTTTACACCTGCAGCAGTAGTTGTGGGTACATGTCAAATAATAACGCGAAGGAGTCATGACAGGAACCCAGCACTTTCCAACACCAGTATTATAAAATAATAATAACAGCAGCAGCAACACGAAGTAGCAGCAACAATATTAATAGTAATAGCGACAGCAACATGAGTGGCAGCCACAATAATAGCAGCACCAATCTAACGATAATAAAGCAGCAAGAGGAGTAGCATTGATATTAATATCAGGAGCAGCAATAATGCCAGTAGCGGCAATAATAATAGTAATAGCAGCAGCAATAAGGATTACAGCAGCAGCAATAATGATCACACCAGCAATAATAATGAGAGCAGCAGCAGTACTAATAACAACAGCAGCAGGGCGTGTATGTGTATAGTGGGTGCGTATGCGTATAAGGGGCGTGTGTGTATTTGTGTAGTGTGTGAGTGACTGTCCTACGCACGTGTATGCCTGCGTTTAGACTGACATTTGCTTTCAGAGAGACTCATATACGAAAAGAGACGGGGGCAAGTGAAGAACATCATCAATACATATACACATACCCTTTATAAATGTCCAGGAGGAGAGTGTACCAGCGGGGTCGAGTATGGTCTGCCCACCGCAGCAGTCGAGGATTATCGTTAGATGGCTTGTTGAAGGGACGCTCAGCAGCAGCTGCACAGGAAAGCCATATGTATAGGAGAGCACTTCGCAGGCAAGTACACCATGCAGCACAGCAGCAGTAGCGGGAAGGTAGGTAGGAACTAGGGTAGCAGTAGCAGGAGTAGTAGCAGGGAGATGAGCAGCAGCAGCGGCAGCAAGATAGACGCCGCTGCTGTAAGTTGCGGTGCGGTTGCTCTCTAGATATCTCACCTCCCTTTACTAAAGCAACCCCCACACGCTCAGAGATGAGAAAAGAAAGAGGAAATTGGACACCATCCTCATCGTCTTTGGTCGCCACTCTACCACTCCACTAATCCAATACTACTGCTACTACAGCGATTAAGGCGATATACATATATTTATATATATATGCATATGGGATCATCATTGCTAACACCATAATGTAGCGCAGTCCTGGGGGTATATGTATGTATAAATATATGCAAATGTATTATTGCCAACACCCTAACGTAGATATGACTTGCCTCCATACGCCGCTTAGGCTACAGCAGCATTCAGCATCAAACAGACACGCTGAAACAGTCAACACACGGTCACTGCAGGCGTGAGAACCACCGCTGTGAACGCCTCAACTCACAATATCTCTCTACGGTTATGGCTACATATACGCGATGGTGTAATAATAAGGAATGAGTCCAGCGTAATACAGGAAAACGCAGCTGCGGCCTCGAAGAAGAAATGGTGATCTGTCCGGCCCAGTAGGAGTTTCACGCATAGTCTTACACACATACACATACATCTATATATGTAAACATCTGTATACATGTATACACGTACATACATACAAACCCACATACACGAGCATACACACAGACACACACACACGCACAGCCACACACATGTATATTATCAAGGAAACATACTAGAGACGCGCAGACACACACTGATATACAGAAGGAGAAAAGATGGATATCCTCTACATGAAAACAAACCTACGCATATACGTGAGTGTATAGGTGTTCTTCGTTTTCTCAAGCACCAACCTGTCTCAGCTGGACCATAGGTCAGCAGATTACAATTCTGCCCCTTCGTGTATGTCTTGCATATCAAAATCGCACGGTACAATGGCCTCTTCGTATCCCTCTCCCTCCCATCCCGCCATATTATCGACTTGTACTCCAAGACCCGAATAATAAAATATGAGGCTGCAGTCATCATTCGCCCACACGCATGCACCGCAACAGAGCAGGATATCCCTCTGCATGCATATCACACACCAGCGACCACAACATGCGCCCGTAGAGCGCACTCGTGTGCATATCAAGGCAACACTTATATTCATATCCACCGCGAATGTACTGAGGAACCCCACACACGTACGCATCACAGCAATGGTATACACCCGTCCGGCGCACACTCGTATACGTTGCACATGATATATATAATATATGTATATATATTGGAAGCACATCTGTATATATAAATATACAGCATACACATATAGTGACTCCATTCTACCATCAGTAAGTGGGCACACACACACACACAACCAGCAACAGCATAGCAATAGAAGTTGCAATAGCCGTAGTACTATATGTATTTACTGTGACGTGTCTTTGCCTGCACTCCTATGTGGGAGCGGTATATCGACACCTATGCAGATATTCGAATATGTTTATATATATATCACCATGTTGTGTCGAGGATATAGGTAGAGAAAGAACAGATGATGAGCGTGCCGTAAAATATCAGGGAGGACAGTCAATGGCAACAATAATAATGCCGTTGTGACAGCCGGTACTACTGCCACAACTATTACCAGTACTATTCAGACTGTCAGCCGTACTACTACGAATAGGAGCACCAGCAGCAGCAACAGTAGCAGAAGCACCAACGCACACGAAAGGACAGACAACATTCAAGGACACGAGGGGAGGGTAACGAAGACAAGCGTAGACTACGGCGTGATATGACACAACAGTAGTAGTTGAGGAGCGGCAGCAGCAAGACTCACAGCAGAAGCAGCAGGAGGAGTAGCTGCAGCAGACGAGCTGCTACAGTAGCGGTAGTCAACATCGAAGGAGGGTGGTGGGTGGAGGTGATAGAAAAAAAGTGATGCGTAGGTTCAAACAGACACTCGCAATGTGAAAGTGAGACTCAAGCGCAACATCATAAGATGTTTGGCAGACACAGAGAGAGAGAAGGAGAGGAGAGACAAAGAAAGAGAGAAAGAGAAAAACAGAGAAAGAGATATATATACAGAGAGAGAAAGAGAACACACAAAAGAGCTAAGAGTATACGGAAAGATGGGTATTCATCACAAGAGGGGTGAGAGTCGTGTATACATAGACAGAGAGAACAGAACGAATGCAAAGAAAAGTGAAAAGAAAGAGACACAGAGAAGGGCAGTACGAAGTTGTTTCCATTCAAAAAAAAGAGAGCGTATATAAGTGGGCTGTATGATGAGAGCTGTACATGCAAAACATCCTCTCTTCTCCTGAGAGTTCTTCCCGAGGGCTCGGCTCCCGGGAAGATAAGCAGAGAATGATTAATGCTGTATTTAGCTAGACAAAATTCATTCTCATTCCGAAAGACGAAAACAGTGAAGGATGGGAGGCTACAATATGTATGGAGTATGCTTACTGATCCCCAGGCTTCGCATCACGCACAAGCCAATTCAGAGCCCTGCGTCACAGTTTCCGCACATACACACACACAAACATACATGCACACACCGGTCAGCAGCAGTAGTAGCAACTCATGCAAAATGTGATAGGGCACGCACACTTCACATACCTTCATATGTATAAATACACTTATATTCATATATATATATACATACGTATACATACGATTACATACATAGGTGCGTATATACGTACATGCATATAGGCATATATACGTGTATATACTTATATATATAGAATTTACGTACACGCAAACATACTTCATGTATACAGATCTACATACACACGTATGTACATAGACACATACGTACATACAGATGTATATACACCTATATATGTACACACACACACATATCGTAAATATCTACATGTCATATATACATACATACATACTTACAGAAATATATATATATATATATGTACACATATACATAGATACGTATACATACCCATCGTATTTACCTACGTATCATAAACACAAAGATGCGTACGTATATACAGAAACATATATATACATACAGGTATAGATAGACTCATCGTATATACCTACATCCCCTATGTACATACATATATACATACGTACATACACATATACATATGTATATATATATGTACACCTCGTACTTCCAGTGTGGAACGGTAGACACATGATTACACATATACCTCTATACTAGTAGTAAGGAGTACTGGTAATAGGTAGTAGTTGAAGTAGTAGTGGCAGGTAGCAGTAGTAGGTCGTAGTCGTAGTAGTAGTAGTAGTAGTAGGAAGTGGCAATAGTATGCAGTAGTAGTTGTCGCTGGTAGTAGTAGTAGTCAGTGGCAATAGTATGTAGTGGTAGTTGTTGTTAGTTGTAGAAGTACGTAGTAGTAGCAGTGATAGGTAGTGATAATAGTAAGTAGTAGTAGTTGGTAGTAGTTGTAGTGAGTAATGGTACTAGGCAGTAATAATAGTAGTTAGTAGTTGTTGTTGGTAGTAGTAATAGTGAGTGATAGTAGTAGTAGAAAGTGATAATAGTATGTAGTAGTAGTTGTTGTTGATGGTAGTTGTAGAAGAATTTAGTAGTAGCGGGTAGTAAGTAATAGTAGTAGCAGATAGTAGTAGTAGCAAGCAGTAAGAGTAGTAAGTGGTAGCAGTAGCAGTCGTCTATAGTGGGTAGGCATGCATGTACGCGGTGGTTGTTCCTTTCTATGCAGGTCCTCCATGTACTAATGTAGAACAGTACTCTCAAGCTTTCGTTCAGTATGTTGACGATTCTCGATTATGAAAAAAAGCCAACAGGACGAGTGACAGCAACAAAACGGGAAGAACGCAGTAAACTTGGCAGCGCTCCAACAACAGATTGCGTATACACGTGTACGTGTGTGTGTGTGTGTATGTGTGTGTGTGTGCAAGGGGTCGTGTGTGGGTGGACTCAACTACGACAGGCTTTCCAAGCGTATGAAAATACGTTTACACACAGTTGTAGAGAAGCCGTAAAAGAGACTTCAGAACAACTTTACAGAGAGAAAGCGGCACCAATAGCAGCATCACTAATAATAGTATAGTCACTGCAATACCAGTGGTAGCACTAGCAGTTGAGTAGCAGTAGAAAAAGTAAGAAGAGCGTACTTGAGTATGTTTTGTCTTGTAGGTAATTCATTAACAGAGGATTTTGTATTGGAGCTTCAATTTTATCCACATCAACGATTGAATGAACAACAGCTCCTGATCCAGATTTGCCCTTTCCCGAAGCTGAGTTTCCAGACGATGCCGTTGTTCTGTTGCTAGTGTCGCTATTTGTGAATCCACCCCATAAACTTGCAAGACCAGCAGCAGCAGCATCTGCAGCTACAGCAGCTGCCTGCTTCACATCTCCTTGAAGCAGTAGTTCCCCAGCACTACGATTTCGTGGTTCATTCCATATTGTCGTATCTACTGCTTTTCGTATCGTAGGTTTATTCGGATCCCCCCCAAAGATGCCTGGTGAATTTTGTGAATTATTACTATTTGATGTATGATTATCATGCTGCTTCTCTGGTTCTTTCTTTTCTGTTTTCCCTCCCGTGCTCTATGTACCCTTTGTTTGCTCTGTAGCAGGTCGATGGAACGTGATCACAAAGCAAACATATATTTTCGGGAAGAAAGCCTAACATATCTACACATGCATGCGCAAATAGGTGAGCGTCATTTGCAGGGCCCAATAAATGATATTGTTGGGTTACATGTAATTACATCCAATAATAACGGCCTTCTTCTGTGGTGAGCGACGCTTCTTACTACTGCTTCTGGACGACTAGGCTGCTGTTCATGAGGCACAGACGACAGTGACGAACCAACTGCAGGTGGTGGGGGTGGTGTATGCATACCCAGTTGCTGGTGTTGTGGTTGTTGTTGTTCACGTGTTCCCGCTTCCGCTTGTGTAGTTGCTTGCAGATGTGCACGTAGGTACTCTTCATACGGAATAACCTGAATGTTTTCGGACATTTTTGGTAGTGAGCCACCGCCTTGTTGCTCTTGCTGCTGTGCATTCCCTGTCATCATAGACTTGCTGCTGCCGTTGCAGCAAAGCACTTGAATATGGTGCTGCAGCAAGACTACCGTTCGACAGACGCTCACGAAGTAAATTAGCAGCCCGTTCTCGTGGAGATACAACCGACACGAATGAGGGAATACGTGGGATCGAAACACCCTGAAGTTTATGTGATCGAAGCTGCTCATCAAGATCTATCAACCCTTCTCTTCCTGGAGTGGAGGTCGTTGTTGGAGAAAATGAGCTTCTGCATCGATACTCTCCAGTTCTTTCAGAGAGCCATACCCCATGTACGATGGCCAGCGAACACCAGTATTACTTCTCCCTGTTGCTTCTTGTGCCCGTGCGGTGCCTGCAGGTTGCGTAGCATCACAAAGGGAAGATATGTCTTGGTGGGTGGTACGCTTTCTCGCTGACTGAGAGGCCTGGCTGGGATGGCTCTGCGAGACGTCTTGCTGTCCCTCACGTTGCTGTGTTACTTTTCCCTCCTGCGGCACCACCGCCACTGAAGAACGCTGCCCTTCACTTTTAGCTGCGGTCAGAAACGCCGTAGCAGTACTACTTGTATTAGGTCTCTGTGTGGTATCATATTCCGAACAGGTCCTTGCGGGTTGAGTAGAACGGTCGGCGGTGGCCCCGCTATTAGGGTGAGAATTGATTTCTTGCTTCTGAGAAAGACTCGACTGCTCCCGTACATGAGCGCTTCTTCCTCCTTCTCCTCTTCCTTTACATGACGCAGACGTGGCTCCTGTATCGAGACACGTTCTTTCTGCTGGGTTTTCGGGACGGTAGTAACAGCCTCGCGTGAACGTATCCTGGGTTTCGTGGAAACCACTCCAGAGGAGCTGCCAGTATCATCACCAATACCACCAGGCAGCCCCAGCAGACGTGATGTGCGATTGCTGCGCAGTATTACGTTGTTTAATATTCACACATAATCTTGGTGCCTCTCCACATGAAGAAGGTGTATCATCTTCGTCTTTGCGTGACTTGCCCCGCAGGATAGAACCCGCGTGCTCTCACTTGAGTTCTTTCTATAATAAGCTCTCCACAATCTGCGGCTGCCGCGGTCGTATATCCACCACTGGCACCTGCTAAAGATACATCACCTGTATACGATGGAGTTTTTGATCCAAGCGAGCAAGAAAAGTCAATTGTTGGGCCATAATGATTCCGTGTGGTTGGAGCGGGCGTATACGATACGTCTTCTGCGGATGAGCTACCACTTTGCTCTTGCAAATAATGAGAGTCAGTGTTATCCTCCTCCCTCCGTTTTCCAGTAGTACTCCCTCTCGCCAACGTGGTTCATTACTACTACTACTACTACTCGTACTATAATATTGCGGTTGCTGTTGTTGCTGCTGCTGCGCCTGATATACAGACAGCCCATCCATCTCTTGAACAGCCTTACCACAAGGGTGCTGCTGCCCTCCGCCAACAATATGCGTCTGAAAATGTGTTGGTGCGGTTTGTTGCGATGAGGACGTAGACTCGATTGTACGCCATAGTTCGTATGGAGAGAAACTAGCAGCATGCGCGTATTTCGCTTGTTGCTGTTGTGGATATTGCTGATGTGGTCTCCAGCCATGAAAACCTGCGGGTTCTTCTCCTGCTGCTCCTGTTGAAAAGCAGGCTGCTGCTGTTGCGTTAACGTCCACGCAGGCTGATACTGCTGCTGCCAAACGCTGCTGTAGAGGGTTCTTGTTGCAAGGGGCGAGGCTCTCGGTGCTGCGGATATATGTGGCTGGTAAATACCGAAGAATCACCATGTGACGACTGGGCATTGTTGCTGCCGTTGTTATAACGAGTGGTTGCACTAAAGCCTAGCAACTCCTGCTGTTTGCTGTATTTGATATTGCCGTTGTTGCCGAGCCATAAGAAACTGCAAGTCTCTCTTTATAGTCACAGTCAGTCGGATCTGCTGATACTGTCCCGGTAGCACCTGATCCTAATACTCCCCCTCCTGCTGCTGCTGCGGTAGTGGCGCCAAGAGGGGCGGCATATCCCGAAAGCAACGGCAGATGTCGGCCGGCTATAAGACATACTGTTGTTTTGGGTGCCGTGTGAGGTAGCTGCGATGAGTAAATTCTGTCTTTGTCGTAAGCGTACCGAAGTGGCTCACCAGCTGCAGCTCCTGTGAGAGGAAAACGATGCGGCTGGACACTTGCGTAACCCTCACCCTCTCCACTGCTGCTTGTAAACCTGTTGCTGCTGCCTCTGCTGAAATGTCTGTCCGCTTGCAGGGGAGTAATAGTATTCTCGCCATGATGGGTACATTATCCTGTCGCGCAGAAGTGGATCCATCTTTGCTATCCTTGTTGAACTGAAATATCTAGCAAGGACGGAACTGAACGATTACACTGTTCTAGTCTCCTCAACGAAAAAAAAACCAGGAATATATTCGTCGAGTATGTCGGGATCGAAGAAGAAGAGAAAGAGGTAGCGGTTGCATACGCTATGAGGTATACGCTCGGCATGTGTATGTGTGTATGTACGGGTGTGTGCGAGCGTATGGTTGTGTATATGTAGTAGTGTGGATGTGTTTGTGTGTGTGTGTGTATAACAGGAAGTCGCAGACGGCACTAATGTTCCCGCGAATAAAAGAGATTCGATCTTATTTCGCCTTAATCCTGTTGCGGGACTGAAGGATCAAAAAAAACAATACTAACGAAACGCAGCAACAAGACTTCACGAGAGCCTGCTAGCTACGGCGGAGAGAAAGTCCGAAAGCTTCTTTTTCATGGATGGGGTGGACTTCCGTCATCAACATTTTACGCGTGAGTAGAGTGAGATGCAAGGAAAATCCCCGCTTTTTCACCCACAATAACCACGGAGCCGACTCAGTTCCTCATGTACGTGCATACATCTCTTAGCATTGGTGATGCAGAGTAAGGTGAGTTTTCATGGAAGCACACCCTATGCAAAAGTCATTATGAGACAGACACCCCTTGAGAAGCACACGGGGGAACGTGCCACGTAGAGTCTACGGTAGACTAAACTGGGAACCCTGGCCGCTTAGGGGTCCGGTTAGTTTACTAGACAGGACACAGTAGGCAATAGTATTCAGCCACTTTTCTAAAGGCCTCGGCATCACGACTCATTTGGAAAAAGAGTGCTGTAGTTTGCTCTTTTGAGTTGTCCCTAAGGAGCACAAGTAAGGCACTAGGATGCTATAACAGCTAGCGCCGCGTCAGATTTCACCGTTGGCTGGAATTTAGAATGATTATATTCACATATAAGCCTTTTCGATATTAATTCTCTTCTCTTCACTACCTTGGTAAACGGTGCATCCATCTGCGCGAAGCTTCCAGATAGACACATATTCGTATCTCTGTTCCCGCAACAACCTGAAAGTACGCAGCGCGTCGGCCTCGCTGCGATATCAGTAGAGCACGGGGCGATCTCTGACGGCACCTTCGCGGGACAGATATTTCTAGAGTAGCATTCATACGCGTCCTGACTCGCTGATGTTCACCACCGAGTAACTTTTGTCAAGAAAACGGGCTGAAGGGGGGCCAAATTGCTCATCGAAGAAACTACGTGTTTACTCAACTGGTACACGAAGTGAATGTCGGGCCATGTGTGGACAGGTTGCAAGCCGGAGAAAAAACCACATACATTCTCGTCAGGAGACGAGTGGGTCGGCGGGGTGTAGACAAGCGACTGTCTCTCTGGAACTTACACTCAGGGTTGAAGATTAAATAAACGATACGCATACAGATTGCCGTTTTAAAGTCACAGCCACTCTATTACAGCGGGTCTGACACCGGGACAGAAAGTAGGGAAGACGAGCGGTAGAAATGCACTGTCAGAGAGACGTAATTCTATAACAGTCAGCACGCGTGGGCGCTTGAGCATATTCGATAGTCAGCTATGAGAACGAAAAAAACAGAAGGCTGCAGCTACCGGCTTTGATGCAGTGTAACGACGGGATTTAAGCCCCTTCCCGTCACCAGTGCACCAGCCAGCGGTAGACGCTTATATACGCGCCGATTGCGGCTAAGCTGGGTACTTTCGAGGGTTTCACAAGAAATGCGATCCACAGGTGAAATTGAAATTAGTATCTGCACGAGCATGGGGAAAAAGGCACATCTGCACTTTGCGGGTGTCTTCCTCGCACGCCCGTCGCGGTAGCCGCCGCGTCGTTGCCTGTCCTACAACCAGTAGCCTTGGTTGTGTGGTGGGAGGGGGCACTCCATGAAATTGGTTAAAATGCAGAGAGTTAATATAAAACCCCTTGAAGACTGAAAGAATCTCAAGAGAGCACTATTCTACATGTTTAGGTGGATGTTCATATAAAGTGTACTTCGCGGAGAAGCCGTGGGACGTAGATCTCCCGCAGCGCCGCCAGGCTGTGACAAGGGTGAGACCTCCAAAAGGTAAGGCGTGTCGTGTCTTGAGAGGCGACGATGCCGCGCGTCTCGGCATGTGGCTCCATTCTGAACATCTACCTCTCCCACTAAGCATTTAAGTAGCATAATATCTTCAAGTGAGAGAACTGCGGTGGTTTGAGCTCGCGGCCCCTCTGTCTTCCTTTAACACTGAGGGTCTGTACTTCCGTCCCCGCCACCTGATGTCGACGAGGGCGGCGCCGTGGCTAGCGGGTCTTTCTTGGCGGTGGTCGAGCGCCGAGGCTGCGTAGGCCCCTAGCCGCCTGAAAGATATCTCGGAGTACCTAAGCCGTCTTGGTTTCATCTTCGCGCTTATGCTTCAAAGAAGCTGCCGCCGCACAGTGAAGATGCTTTTGTAGCCGGTGCCCACTGATGCCCAGCACTGCCGATACTTGTTTGAACTTACACCTTCGAATTGACAGCATGAACTGTTCGCCCCTCAACGCCCCGCACGTAGCTACCGCTCAGCTGCGAAGCCACTGAGGCGGCGAGCGTGGAAAAATCAACGCACAAAATTGCAAGCAACAAATACAGGCGAATAGCAGTTCATCTGGCATCGACTAGTATCACATCATGACGTGTGAGGCCGTGCCAAGTAATCATCGGAAGGGCTATACGAGTGCCAAAACAATGCGCCTCTCGCAGAGGCACACATTGACACATAATCATGCAATTACTGATTGTATTGGGCATGGCGATGTCCCAGAAGATGAGAGTGCGGCTAAGAGGCGGCTTATACAGGAAAGGGCACGTCGCTGGAGCAAGTGGCACTGTGGGGCACTCAATATGCTTCCGCTAGAACTCCTACACATCAATCGAACGGCGACACCCCGCTGTGAGCGTCAACTTCAGGAATACGCTTAGCGAAGAACCGCCGTCTGCTGATAAAGACTGAAGTCACCTGCTGTTGCCTCATAACGGCGCAAATGTGCGGCGCGGATACCTGTTGCGTGGCTTGAGCAGGCCTCTCAACATTCTTACATTTCAAATGATACTGAGGCGCGACCGTAACAACCTATCATAGTCCCATTCCGCGCTCTCACTCCCCCAGCACTATATCTCGTGTAACTCACCTTTTCAAGACCTTGAGGACATGCGTGCATGTAGGGCATGCCCTTGTGGTAGCGGACTATCGTAGGTTGATGCAAGTTTATGAAGAGGAAGGCTGCTGCGAAGAATATTTGGCGTGCATTTGTGGCAGATCCAAGGTAAAGTGCATCGAGTATAATTCCGTGTCTCACAGGCATAATCACTAGTGAGCATTTACCTCTGTGAATCGTACAGACACCCAGTGAGGTGGATGGTGCGGGTCTGTGAGCCGAAGGTTGCAAGTTAGCACGACTCGCACTGTAGATTGCCAAATCGGTCATCTGAGTATGTGTGCTGTCGCATATGTCCACTGCGCATCGCGAATATCAAGCAAGTTAGCACGACTCGCACTGTAGATTGCCAAATCGGTCATCTGAGTATGTGTGCTGCGCATATGTCCACTGCGCATCGCGAATATCGGCTTTGCGATGTCCGAGTATCTCACCTGTTCTCGTGTGGAGAACAGACCAGGGCTGCTAGCTTCCGACTATGGTAGAGTCATCCGGTTTGCGGGTACGACGCACCGCGCGTTTGAGAGTAATACGTGGTGTTTCTGCTCAGCTTCTACTGCGGACGCGGGTCAAGACGGCTATTACGACTTCAAACCGCCCTAGCAGAAAAGCTGATTTGTCTGAGTCGTATCATGTGTCAGCATATCTGCAGGCGCACGACCGGAGAGGCTCCGTGTTTTCGAGAGCACATCTGCTTGAGTCGCCTAGCAAATGCTGGTTTTGCGGCGAGCTCAAAGAGGACACACAACCACCATGTCTTGTGTAGCTTGTTCACGAAGATCGGCACTGGTCTTTTTTGACCAGACCGTCCTATTAGAGTCGCCCGTGACGCACTCTCACCTTCTCGGGTATGCAGGGGACTGCGCTTGATGATGTGGACGGTAACTGACAATGGATACGCTCTTTAGCCGTTGAATGCATCACAAAATCTGGAAAATTGCTCTCGCTTACGTTGCACAGAAATACTCATTTTACAGGCGAAGGTAGAATTTTTTTTTCCGGTAGCTGGATACTTGTTGACGTAAAGGTGCCGCGTCCTTCGATTGCCTCAGGGTGAGTTCCACAGCACAGAAGACTACGGAGTGCACGTGGTGCTAGCAGATGTCGCGTTGGAAGGATCTCGCCCCTTCTGCCGAACTATGTTGCCTTTTCCACGCATCACATGTGTTGCCCCGCGACTCCTAGGTTGGTGAGCTCCTAATGGGGTCTTTGCGGGGTAAACCCACGCCAGCCTCATGTAGGGTAGAGCAGGCGTACCCTGCGCGTGCTCTCGTTGCACATCAGAGGGGTGGCGTACTATAGAGTCACCGTTTTTCTTTCGCTCCGGCCTCAGCAGAATCTGCAACGCGGGGTGAGCATCTAATTTTCTACTAGCCTGTAGGCACGGAACATACTAGGTAGCACGCCAACGTGCAGGCTGGAACGGCAATTCACGGATATTGATGCAGTGTCACAGCGTCGTGCTCAGCACATCTAAAAGCGCGCGTGCAATGACCCGGTGTCTTCTTGATTCGGGCGTTTTGCGTTGTTTTCATTCGAATTAGGACACACACCGAATTGCCGAGGTGTACAGCCTACTCTTCCACTTGCAGTACTGAAGGCAGTACATGCAGAAAATATTAGAAAAGGCTGGGGCATCGGTCACATAGATGGAAAATCGAGAGTGCATACGGTGGGTGGACTGTTGACAAAATGAGGGGCATTCGACCGGTAGTGGGAGCCCATGTTGGGAAGGCAGCGCGACTCACACCGCAAAAATGTCCAGAGCAGTCACTTGAACTTAAGTGTTGCGCATATGCCCACTGAGCATTGCAGGGTGAAGTGGGCGCTGAAGGCGTACGCTTGTCGTCCTTCAAGCGAAGACAGCTGTAATCATCCGCTGAACCTCTATCAGGCACTTCTGACGCACAGGGTATAGCGGTGCAATCTCAGGAAGCCACTTGACATGTGCGCCAGTTTCCGCAGCACTGCAGTGCGACGAAGACCGCCTGTATACCGGACTCCCTGAGTCGTGGTAGGATGAGGAGGTCAGCGCGTGACATGCTTGCAATAATCACTTCGTCTGACGGAGAAAACTTCCATTAGTTGACTGCTGGACCGCTCGAGCAATTCGTTCTTCCTGTAAAACCGGGCTCGTAGATATCCGCAGCCCATGGCACTGGTGGGTATCGCGAATTTTGCATGGGCCACCGAGGTGAGATCATGATACTTTTCTGTGTGTTAGTGGGTTTTCATTCAATCTAATGACTTGTGCCAAAGATGAATTTTGCAAAGTACGAGCTGAAACAAAAGAAGGTACACAGGAGGGTGTCCAGAAACGTAGTGAGGCCCACGTAGACGCATGTGTCCGTGCACATGCACACCACATAATAACATTAAAAATAAACTAGTCAGCTTTGGCGGCTGCCTACGACGTTTCATCACGAAATTTATCTTGGGGATGTTGACTGTCCACCTGCGCATGCCCATTGAGGCTACATCTTCCCATTCACATCTCGGTGCTACATATCACCTCTACACACTGGTCGCGTACGCAAACGGTGGACTGCTGAGTACTGAATAACAAACCGTTTGTTACTTTGGCGTGTCAAACCTGTTGGACTGCGGCATAGGGAGGCAACGAAGTGTCAGGGAGGCGTACACTCGGGGATGTAGTACAAACTTCCTACCTCTACAACCCTCATAACGATCTCAAATCCCCTGACTTTCTTCTAGACCTTGATTATATGACTCGTATATATGAGTGGTGCACGCACGCCCACAGACGAGTGATCGATTGATAAGTTGGAGCGAACACTTTCTTCAGCTGCGTAGACGCCGGACCTCTGTCAAACAGAACACCATTTTCATGTGCAGAGCCGCATTCCCTCGGTCACAAAGAAGGAAAGAAACGACATTCCAGTTTCACCGTGTTCTTCAGCGTGCCAGTATGTGAGCCAGCAAGGCTTCGAATGAACTGGGTCTGTTGTAAAACCTTGGATGCCGACGAACCCTTCGGAGTAGCGAACGCCTTCGTGCATGTCTGTCCGATCTGTGCAAGATGGTACGAGCGTCCATACCGGTTTGTATCTTTTCACCATTAGCCGTATAGAGGGACTTCTATACTCCTCCCTGCTATGATTTTTGTCATCTGGTTCGCGTGTCTGAAGCATGATGATTCAAATTGTCAAACGAAAAACTATATTTGCGGTGTATAGGGACACGCGTCCGCTGGCAGCGTGCGCATCTATGAGACAAAGACACTATTCAACCCTGGAAAACAGCAGAAGATGTTCCGTCTTCCTTTCACGGCTGCTTTGCATGCCAGCGTGTGTTGTAAGAGCGGATAAGAAGGTTCCTTTTACAACGAGGCACGTTGCTTCTGAAACATTCATCTGTGCTCATGAGCGCTTACTCAGCTACGCAAGGAAGACTGCTCATGGCACACTGCTATCGTACTCGTGATACACGCCACGGTAGCGGGCAATTTCCACCCGGCTGGTTGATCCAGGAACAAAGTGAAATTCTCAATAGCCACTATAAGGCATTCAGACAGGACGCAGGTATCTGATGCTCATCAACCTGTTGGAAAAATGTGCCGTGCGACACAGCAGTGGAGTCCTGATGCGTCTCTGTCGCGACGAACGGGCCGATAGTTCAGTTGGATAGAATGCCCCGACTACGGATCGGGTGGTCGTGGGTTCGAATCCTGCTCGGCCTACGTTTATGTACTTTGTGGGGTTTCCGGGTGGTCGTGGGTCGGATCCTGCTCGGCCTACGTTCATGTACTTTGTGGGGTTTCTGGTAGCACAGTAGCATTCACATGTGCACTTCTGCAGTAAAAGAACGATGCAGAATCGAAGTCTAGCTACACAACATCCGGAGTTTCGTTCTCCGATCTCGTGCTGCGTTGCTAAGGAACCTTTCACCGACGGAATCCCCCGTAGCCACCCACACACAAAAAAACTGCGTTCAGACGTCGCTTTATAAGAATCCCGAGTAGCCGCTGCAGTAGTCAGCGTAAGACATAAATGGTAGATCAGAGCTGACAGGAATCCCACGGCGTCCGCAAAGCCACCTCCGATCAGACATTCGTAGCTTCGGTCCTCTACGGCTTCAGTGCGTGAGTAGAAAGGTTTTAAACGGAAGAGAAGAATTGAAAATGATGTGGACCGTATGTTTCCACGGTCTGGCGCTAAGATGCTCTGTCTTGGCTACAAGAGGGCGCCTATAAATGAACCCGGCGCGCAGGCGTTTGCCGGCGAATCGTGTTGAACACACGCCTTTGTGTATAGAGGGTAAGCTGATATCTATCTTCCTCCATGTTGCCCTGGAAATGTTTGCACATTGACCATCGCATACTCGCGGTCGCACAGGGCGAGCGTGTGTGCTGCCGTGGGCCAACACCTCAGGGATATTATCGTGTTATCACCCCGAAGCCTTTCTGAGCACGGTGTAGCCGATCGCCTCCATGCTAACCGTCTGCGAGGTGAATATGGCCGTGTAAGCGGTACATAAGCGTGCAGCGCGTTCGCAGAGACAGCCCCTTTCACGCTTCAGCTCCGTCGAAGGTGTACAAGTGAATGTAATCTCCTGTGGCTTCTTCGTTGCAATTCATATGGTTGTAACAACGTGCGCATAGTCCGTTAGCCCACGTTGAGCATCAGACGCGTCTGCACGCCCGAGTGTTAATCCGTCCCCCATCTGACCACTGTAGGCCTAGGCCAATGAGTGACAGGCAGTATTGGGTTGAACTAGCTTTATCATAGTGTTATTATTGCAAGGTACGCGATTACGGCCAGCTTCTCAGCACCCCGCTGGGTGCTGTGAGAGATGGTGGATGAATACATTATCCACCGTTAGTGACATCGAAGTGCGTTTCTGACACCACTGGAACAGAGGTGTCTCAGAGGAGCTTTCCATGGTCCTCCTTCAACTAGCACAAAGGCTGCAGAAGGTTTCCCGCATTGCCTTGAGTGCGTGCGCGGTGTGTCTACGCTCACCGCTGTCTGCGGATAAATCGAATAAGTGTACAACCTATTTCGTGCTCCGAGTCTGTGATGCTCTCCAGCCTCGATATTGTCGACACGTATGTCACCTTTTGAAGGCAGTGAGTAGTGGTGCACAGGCTCCACGACTACTGGTACAGTTCAACCTTGGCGTCTTCATGAAAGCGCATAGCGCGGTGACGGGCAAGTGCGAAAATCACACGGTAGCAATATCCCTTCAGCGGTGTAGCAGCGTCTCTGCACGCCCGTGCATGTGGTTGTATTAGTAGTACTCAGAAGATGCACACCCGCCAACCGCATCCGTGTTTCCACGCTACCTTGCTTGACGTTGACACTGCGTCGTCATCTAGCACGATGCAAACGTAGCGGTAGGCCTGCCACACCTCAACCCGTTGCCTGTTCCTTTAAGCCTTTCTCTTTTAACAGCAACTACACACACACAGAGGGAGGCTACTGTATCGAGGCGGTTTAGCATAGCACTACAATTTTACGCGTATTCGATCGCACGGCTGTGAAAAAGAAGATCTCCTCCACATTCGGTTTCGTTGAAGCACAGGAGGGCTACATTGATTAAGGAAGGTCTGTTCCGCGTGCACGTAAACGATTAGGCAGCACGTCAA
>NW_026700072.1:0-49787 GCF_030435755.1 Ochotona princeps
AATTCAATCAAGGAAACACTGCATGTTGGTGAAGGGCATACTGAAGAAGAATCTGCCGAGTGATTCTTGTGGGAGAACAACTCCATTTGGCTCACTAACTTCACACACCATCAGGCTTCCAAGCAGCTCTCAAGGAAACTCAGTTTTCACACTCTATGCTTAGTGCCGTTTGAGTGCCTAGGACTGAAATGAAGCTTGGTGAGCATCCCACACAAACGAATGCTCCACAGGCGGGTTTCACATGCCACCAACTCCACATTCACAGGCAACTTTTGCGATACAGCCGTTTTCAGATAGCCCTCAATGCAAAGGCTCCAGACGCAAATATTGGTGTGAGAGCTAATTCAATCAAGGAAACACTGCATGTTGGTGAAGGGCATACTGAAGAAGAATCAGGGGAGTGATTCTTGTGTTAGAACAGCTCCATTTGGCTCACTAACTTCACACACCATCAGGCTTCCAAGCAGCTCTCAAGGAAACTCAGTTTTCACACTCTAGGCTTAGTTCCCTTTGAGTGGCTAGGACTGAAATGAAGCTGGTAGAGCATCCCACACAAACGAATGCTCCACATGCGGGTTTCACATGCCACCAACTCCACATTCACAGGCAACTTCAGCGCCACAGCCACTTTCAGATAGCCCTCAATGCAAAGGCTCTGGACGCAAAGATTGGTGTGAGAGCTAATTCAATCAAGGAAACACTGCATGTTGGTGAAGGGCATATTGAAGAAGAATCAGCCGAGTGGTTCTTGTAGGAGAACAACTCCATTTGGCTCACTAACTTACCACACCATCAGGCTTCCAAGCAGCTCTCAAGGAAACTCAGTTTTCACACTCTATGCTTAGTGCCCTTTGAGTGCCTAGGACTGAAATGAAGCTTGGTGAGCATCCCACACAAACGAATGCTCCACATGCGGGTTTCACATGCCGCCAACTCCACATTCACAGGCAACTTCAGCGCCACAGCCGTTTGAAGATAGCCCTCAAAGCAAAGGCTCCAGACGCAAATATTGGTGTGAGAGCTAATTCAATCAAGGAAACACTGCATGTTGGTGAAGGGCATATTGAAGAAGAATCAGCCGAGTGATTCTTGTGGGAGAACAACTACATTTGGCTCACTAACTTCACACACCCTCAGGCTTCCAAGCAGCTCTCAAGGAAACTCAGTTTTCACACTCTCTGCTTAGTGCCTTTTGAGTGCCTAGGACTGAAATGAAGCTTGGTGAGCATCCCACACAAACGAATGCTCCACATGCGGATTTCACATGCCACCAACTCCACATTCACAGGCAAATTCAGCGCCACAGCGGTTTTCAGATAGCCCTCAATGCAAAGGCTCTAGACGCAAATATTGGTGTGAGAGCTAATTCAGTCAAGGAAACACTGCATGTTGGTGAAGCGCATATTGAAGAAGAATCAGCCGAGTGGTTCTTGTGGGAGAACAACTCCATTTGGCTCACTAACTTCACACACCATCAGGCTTCCAAGCAGCTCTCAAGGAAACTCAGTTTTCACACTCTATGCTTAGTGCCCTTTGAGTGCATTATCTAGGAATGAACCTGGTAGAGCATCCCACACAAACGAATGCTCCACAGGCGGGTTTCACATGCCACCAACTCCACATTCACAGGCAACTTCAGCGCCACAGCCGTTTTCAGATAGCCCTCAATGCAAAGGCTCCAGACGCAAATATTGGTGTGAGAGCTAATTCAATCAAGGAAACACTGCATGTTGGTGAAGGGCATATTGAAGAAGAATCAGCCGAGTGATTCTTGTCGGAGAACAACTCCATTTGGCTCACTAACTTCACATACCATCAGGCTTCCAAGCAGCTCTCAAGGAAACTCAGTTTTCACACTCTATGCTTAGTGCCCTTTGAGTGCCTAGGACTGAATAGAACCTGGTAGAGCATCCCACACAAACGAATGCTCCACATGCGGGTTTCACATGCCACCAACTCCACATTCACAGGCAACTTCAGCACCACAGCCGTTTTCAGATAGCCCTCAATGCAAAGGCTCTAGACGCAAATATTGGTGTGAGAGCTAATTCAATCAAGGAAACACTGCATGTTGGTGAAGGGCATATTGAAGAAGAATCAGCCGAGTGGTTCTTGTGGGAGAACAACTCCATTTGGCTCACTAACTTCACATACCATCAGGCTTCCAAGCAGCTCTCAAGGAAACTCAGTTTTCACACTCTATGCTTAGTGCCCTTTGAGTGCATTATCTAGGAATGAACCTGGTAGAGCATCCCACACAAACGAATGCTCCACATTAGGGTTTCACATGCCACCAACTCCACATTCACAGGCAACTTCAGCGCCACAGCCGTTTTCAGATAGCCCTAATGCAAAGGCTCCAGACGCAAATATTGGTGTGAGAGCTAATTCAATCAAGGAAATACTGCATGTTGGTGAAGGGCATATTGAAGAAGAATCAGCCGAGTGGTTCTTGTCGGAGAACAACTCCATTTGGCTCACTAACTTCACATACCATCTGGCTTCCAAGCAGCTCTCAAGGAAACTCAGTTTTCACACTCTATGCTTAGTGCCCTTTGAGTGCCTAGGACTGAAATGAACCTGCTAGAGCATCCCACACAAACGAATGCTCCACATGCGGGTTTCACATACCACCAACTCCACAATCACAGGCAACTTCAGCGCCACAGCCACTTTCAGATAGCCCTCAATGCAAAGGCTCTAGACGCAAATATTGGTGTGAGAGCTAATTCAATCAAGGAAACACTGCATGTTGCTGAAGGGCATATTGAAGAAGAATCAGCCGAATGGTTCTTGTCGGAGAACAACTCCATTTGGCTCACTAACTTCACACACCATCAGGCTTCCAAGCAGCTCTCAAGGAAACTCAGTTTTCACACTCTATGCTTAGTGCCCTTTGAGTGCCTAGGACTGAAATGAAGCTTGGTGAGCATCCCACACAAACGAATGCTCCACATGCGGGTTTCACATGCCACCAACTCCACATTCACAGGCAACTTCAGCGGCACAGCCGTTTGCAGATAGCCCTCAATGCAAAGGCTCTAGACACAAATATTGGTGGGAGAGCTAATTCAATCAAGGAAACACTGCATGTTGGTGAAGGGCATACTGAAGAAGAATCAGCCGAGTGATTCTTGTGGGAGAACAACTCCATTTGGCTCACTAACTTCACACACCATCAGGCTTCCAAGCAGCTCTCAAGGAAACTCAGTTTTCACACTCTATGCTTAGTGCCCTTTGAGTGCCTAGGACTGAAATGAAGCTTGGTGAGCATCCCACACAAACGAATGCTCCACATGCGGTTTTCGCATGCCACCAACTCCACATTCACAGGCCACTTCAGCGCCACAGCCGTTTTCAGATAGCCCTCAATGCAAAGGCTCTAGACGCAAATATTGGTGTGAGAGCTAATTCAATCAAGGAAACACAGCATGTTGGTGAAGGGCATACTGAAGAAGAATCAGCCGAGTGGTTCTTGTGGGAGAACAACTCCATTTGGCTCACTAACTTCACACACCATCAGGCTTCCAAGCAGCTCTCAAGGAAACTCATTTTTCACACTCTATGCTTAGTGCCCTTTGAGTGCATTATCTAGGAATGAACCTGGTAGGGCATCCCACACAAACGAATGCTCCACATGCGGGTTTCACATGCCACCAACTCCACATTCACAGGCAACTTCAGCGCCACAGCCGTTTTCAGATAGCCCTCAATGCAAAGGCTCTAGACGCAAATATTGGTGTGAGAGCTAATTCAATCAAGGAAACACTGCATGTTGG
This sequence comes from Ochotona princeps, assembly GCF_030435755.1. Taxonomy (NCBI): domain Eukaryota; kingdom Metazoa; phylum Chordata; class Mammalia; order Lagomorpha; family Ochotonidae; genus Ochotona; species Ochotona princeps. The sequence goes on from NW_026700072.1 coordinate 3,780, forward strand.
TGAAGGGCATATTGAAGAAGAATCTCCCGAGTGGTTCTTGTGAGAGAACAACTCCATTTGGCTCACTAACTTCACACACCATCAGGCTTCCAAGCATCTCTCAAGGAAACTCAGTTTTCACACTCTATGCTTAGTGCCCTTTGAGTGCCTAGGACTGAAATGAAGCTTGGGGAGCATTTCACACAAACGAATGCTCCACATGTGGGTTTCACATGCCACCAACTCCACATTCACAGGCAACTTCAGCGCCACAACCGTTTTCAGATAGCCCTCAATGCAAAGGCTCTAGACGCAAATATTGGTGTGAGAGCTAATTCAATCAAGGAAACACTGCATGTTGGTGAAGGGCATATTGAAGAAGAATCAGCCGAGTGGTTCTTGTGGGAGAACAACTCCATTTGGCTCACTAACTTCACACACCATCAGGCTTCCAAGCAGCTCTCAAGGAAACTCAGTTTTCACACTCTATGCTTAGTGCCCTTTGAGTGCCTAGGACTGAAATGAAGCTTGGTGAGCATCCCACACAAACGAATGCTCCACATGCGGATTTCACATGCCACAAACTCCACATTCACAGGCAACTTCAGCGCCACAGCCGTTTGCAGATAGCCCTCAATGCAAAGGCTCTAGACGCAAATATTGGTGTGAGAGCTAATTCAATCAAGGAAACATGGCATGTTGGTGAAGGGCATATTGAAGAAGAATCAGCTGAGTGGTTCTTGTTTGAGAACAACTCCATTTGGCTCACTAACGTCACACACCATCAGGCTTCCAAGCAGCTCTCAAGGAAACTCAGTTTTCACACTCTATGCTTAGTGCACTTTGAGTGCATTATCTAGGAATGAATCTGGTAGAGCATCCCACACAAACGAATGCTTCACATGCGAGTTTCACATGCCACCAACTCCACATTCACAGGCAACTTCAGCGCCACAGCCGTTTTCAGATAGCCCTCAATGCAAAGGCTCTAGACGCAAATATTGGTGGGAGAGCTAATTCAATCAAGGAAACACTGCATGTTGGTGAAGGGCATATTGAAAAAGAATCAGCCGAGTGGTTCTTGTGAGAGAACAACTCCATTTGGCTCACTAACTTCACACACCATCAGGCTTCCAAGCATCTCTCAAGGAAACTCAGTTTTCACACTCTATGCTTAGTGCCCTTTGAGTGCCTAGGACTGAAATGAAGCTTGGGGAGCATTTCACACAAACGAATGCTCCACATGTGGGTTTCACATGCCACCAACTCCACATTCACAGGCAACTTCAGCGCCACAACCATTTTCAGATAGCCCTCAATGCAAAGGCTCTAGACGCAAATATTGGTGTGAGAGCTAATTCAATCAAGGAAACACTGCATGTTGGTGAAGGGCATATTGAAGAAGAATCAGCCGAGTGGTTCTTGTGGGAGAACAACTCCATTTGGCTCACTAACTTCACACACCATCAGGGTTCCAAGCAGCTCTCAAGGAAACTCAGTTTTCACACTCTATGCTTAGTGCCCTTTGAGTGCCTAGGACTGAAATGAAGCTTGGTGAGCATCCCACACAAACGAATGCTCCACATGCGGTTTCACATGCCACCAACTCCACATTCACAGGCAACTTCAGCGCCACAGCCACTTTCAGATAGCCCTCAATGCAAAGGCTCTAGACGCAAATATTGGTGTGAGAGCTAATTCAATCAAGGAAACACTGCATGTTGGTGAAGGGCATATTGAAGAAGAATCAGCCGAGTGGTTCTTGTGGGAGAACAACTCCATTTGGCTCACTAACGTCACACACCATCAGGCTTCCAAGCAGCTCTCAAGGAAACTCAGTTTTCACACTCTATGCTTAGTGCCCTTTGAGTGCATTATCTAGGAATGAATCTGGTAGAGCATCCCACACAAACGAATGCTCCACATGCGGGTTTCACATGCCGCCAACTCCACATTCGCAGGCAACTTCAGCGCCACAGCCGTTTGCAGATAGCCCTCAATGCAAAGGCTCTAGACGCAAATATTGGTGGGAGAGCTAATTCAATCAAGGAAACACTGCATGTTGGTGAAGGGCATAATGAAGAAGAATCAGCCGAGTGATTCTTGTCGGAGAACAACTCCATTTGGCTCACTAACTTCACATACCATCAGGCTTCCAAGCAGCTCTCAAGGAAACTCAGTTTTCACACTCTATGCTTAGTGCCCTTTGAGTGCCTAGGACTGAAATGAACCTGGTAGAGCATCCCACACAAACGAATGCTCCACATGCGGGTTTCACATGCCACCAACTCCACATTCACAGGCAACTTCAGCGCCACAGCCGTTTTCAGATAGCCCTCAATGCAAAGGCTCTAGACGCAAATATTGGTGTGAGAGCTAATTCAATCAAGGAAACACTGCATGTTGGTGAAGGGCATATTGAAGAAGAATCATCCGAGTGATTCTTGCGGGAGAACAACTCCATTTGGCTCACTAACTTCACACACCCTCAGGCTTCCAAGCAGCTCTCAAGGAAACTCAGTTTTCACACTCTATGCTTAGTGCCCTTTGAGTGCCTAGGACTGAAATGAAGCTTGGTGAGCATCCCACACAAACGAATGCTCCACATGCGGGTTTCACATGCCACCAACTCCACATTCACAGGCAACTTCAGCGCCACAGCCGTTTTCAGATAGCCCTCAATGCAAAGGCTCTAGACGCAAATATTGGTGTGAGAGCTACTTCAATCAAGGAAACACTGCATGTTGGTGAAGCGCATATTGAAGAAGAATCAGCCGAGTGGTTCTTGTGGGAGAACAACTCCATTTGGCTCACTAACTTCACACACCATCAGGCTTCCAAGCAGCTCTCAAGGAAACTCAGTTTTCACACTCTATGCTTAGTGCCCTTTGAGTGCATTATCTAGGAATGAACCTGGTAGAGCATCCCACACAAACGAATGCTCCACATGCGGGTTTCACATGCCACCAACTCCACATTCACAGGCAACTTCAGCGCCACAGCCGTTTTCAGATAACCCTCAATGCAAAGGCTCCAGACGCAAATATTGGTGTGAGAGCTAATTCAATCAAGGAAACACTGCATGTTGGTGAAGGGCATACTGAAGAAGAATCAGGGGAGTGATTCTTGTGGGAGAACAACTCCATTTGGCTCACTAACTTCACATACCATCAGGCTTCCAAGCAGCTCTCAAGGAAACTCAGTTTTCACACTCTATGCTTAGTGCCCTTTGAGTGCCTAGGACTGAAATGAACCTGCTAGAGCATCCCACACAAACGAATGCTCCACATGCGGGTTTCACATACCACCAACTCCACATTCACAGGCAACTTCAGCGACACAGCCACTTTCAGATAGCACTCAATGCAAAGGCTCTAGACGCAAATATTGGTGTGAGAGCTAATTCAATCAAGGAAACACTGCATGTTGCTGAAGGGCATATTGAAGAAGAATCAGCCGAATGGTTATTGTCGGAGAACAACTCCATTTGGCTCACTAACTTCACACACCATCAGGCTTCCAAGCAGCTCTCAAGGAAACTCAGTTTTCACACTCTATGCTTAGTGCCCTTTGAGTGCCTAGGACTGAAATGAAGCTTGGTGAGCATCCCACACAAACGAATGCTCCACATGCGGGTTTCACATGCCACCAACTGAACATTCACAGGCAACTTCAGCGGCACAGCCGTTTGCAGATAGGCCTCAATGCAAAGGCTCTAGACGCAAATATTGGTGGGAGAGCTAATTCAATCAAGGAAACACTGCATGTTGGTGAAGGGCATAATGAAGAAGAATCAGCCGAGTGATTCTTGTGTTAGAACAACTCCATTTGGCTCACTAACTTCACACACCATCAGGCTTCCAAGCAGCTCTCAAGGAAACTCAGTTTTCACACTCTATGCTTAGTGCCCTTTGAGTGCCTAGGACTGAAATGAAGCTTGGTGAGCATCCCACACAAACGAATGCTCCACATGCGGTTTTCGCATGCCACCAACTCCACATTCACAGGCCACTTCAGCGCCACAGCCGTTTTCAGATAGCCCTCAATGCAAAGGCTCTAGACGCAAATATTGGTGTGAGAGCTAATTCAATCAAGGAAACACAGCATGTTGGTGAAGGGCATACTGAAGAAGAATCAGCCGAGTGGTTCTTGTGGGAGAACAACTCCATTTGGCTCACTAACTTCACACACCATCAGGCTTCCAAGCAGCTCTCAAGGAAACTCATTTTTCACACTCTATGCTTAGTGCCCTTTGAGTGCATTATCTAGGAATGAACCTGGTAGGGCATCCCACACAAACGAATGCTCCACATGCGGGTTTCACATGCCACCAACTCCACATTCACAGGCAACTTCAGCGCCACAGCCGTTTTCAGATAGCCCTCAATGCAAAGGCTCTAGACGCAAATATTGGTGTGAGAGCTAATTCAATCAAGGAAACACTGCATGTTGGTGAAGGGCATATTGAAGAAGAATCTCCCGAGTGGTTCTTGTGAGAGAACAACTCCATTTGGCTCACTAACTTCACACACCATCAGGCTTCCAAGCATCTCTCAAGGAAACTCAGTTTTCACACTCTATGCTTAGTGCCCTTTGAGTGCCTAGGACTGAAATGAAGCTTGGGGAGCATTTCACACAAACGAATGCTCCACATGTGGGTTTCACATGCCACCAACTCCACATTCACAGGCAACTTCAGCGCCACAACCGTTTTCAGATAGCCCTCAATGCAAAGGCTCTAGACGCAAATATTGGTGTGAGAGCTAATTCAATCAAGGAAACACTGCATGTTGGTGAAGGGCATATTGAAGAAGAATCAGCCGAGTGGTTCTTGTGGGAGAACAACTCCATTTGGCTCACTAACTTCACACACCATCAGGCTTCCAAGCAGCTCTCAAGGAAACTCAGTTTTCACACTCTATGCTTAGTGCCCTTTGAGTGCCTAGGACTGAAATGAAGCTTGGTGAGCATCCCACACAAACGAATGCTCCACATGCGGATTTCACATGCCACAAACTCCACATTCACAGGCAACTTCAGCGCCACAGCCGTTTGCAGATAGCCCTCAATGCAAAGGCTCTAGACGCAAATATTGGTGTGAGAGCTAATTCAATCAAGGAAACATGGCATGTTGGTGAAGGGCATATTGAAGAAGAATCAGCTGAGTGGTTCTTGTTTGAGAACAACTCCATTTGGCTCACTAACGTCACACACCATCAGGCTTCCAAGCAGCTCTCAAGGAAACTCAGTTTTCACACTCTATGCTTAGTGCACTTTGAGTGCATTATCTAGGAATGAATCTGGTAGAGCATCCCACACAAACGAATGCTTCACATGCGAGTTTCACATGCCACCAACTCCACATTCACAGGCAACTTCAGCGCCACAGCCGTTTTCAGATAGCCCTCAATGCAAAGGCTCTAGACGCAAATATTGGTGGGAGAGCTAATTCAATCAAGGAAACACTGCATGTTGGTGAAGGGCATATTGAAAAAGAATCAGCCGAGTGGTTCTTGTGAGAGAACAACTCCATTTGGCTCACTAACTTCACACACCATCAGGCTTCCAAGCATCTCTCAAGGAAACTCAGTTTTCACACTCTATGCTTAGTGCCCTTTGAGTGCCTAGGACTGAAATGAAGCTTGGGGAGCATTTCACACAAACGAATGCTCCACATGTGGGTTTCACATGCCACCAACTCCACATTCACAGGCAACTTCAGCGCCACAACCATTTTCAGATAGCCCTCAATGCAAAGGCTCTAGACGCAAATATTGGTGTGAGAGCTAATTCAATCAAGGAAACACTGCATGTTGGTGAAGGGCATATTGAAGAAGAATCAGCCGAGTGGTTCTTGTGGGAGAACAACTCCATTTGGCTCACTAACTTCACACACCATCAGGGTTCCAAGCAGCTCTCAAGGAAACTCAGTTTTCACACTCTATGCTTAGTGCCCTTTGAGTGCCTAGGACTGAAATGAAGCTTGGTGAGCATCCCACACAAACGAATGCTCCACATGCGGTTTCACATGCCACCAACTCCACATTCACAGGCAACTTCAGCGCCACAGCCACTTTCAGATAGCCCTCAATGCAAAGGCTCTAGACGCAAATATTGGTGTGAGAGCTAATTCAATCAAGGAAACACTGCATGTTGGTGAAGGGCATATTGAAGAAGAATCAGCCGAGTGGTTCTTGTGGGAGAACAACTCCATTTGGCTCACTAACGTCACACACCATCAGGCTTCCAAGCAGCTCTCAAGGAAACTCAGTTTTCACACTCTATGCTTAGTGCCCTTTGAGTGCATTATCTAGGAATGAATCTGGTAGAGCATCCCACACAAACGAATGCTCCACATGCGGGTTTCACATGCCGCCAACTCCACATTCGCAGGCAACTTCAGCGCCACAGCCGTTTGCAGATAGCCCTCAATGCAAAGGCTCTAGACGCAAATATTGGTGGGAGAGCTAATTCAATCAAGGAAACACTGCATGTTGGTGAAGGGCATAATGAAGAAGAATCAGCCGAGTGATTCTTGTCGGAGAACAACTCCATTTGGCTCACTAACTTCACATACCATCAGGCTTCCAAGCAGCTCTCAAGGAAACTCAGTTTTCACACTCTATGCTTAGTGCCCTTTGAGTGCCTAGGACTGAAATGAACCTGGTAGAGCATCCCACACAAACGAATGCTCCACATGCGGGTTTCACATGCCACCAACTCCACATTCACAGGCAACTTCAGCGCCACAGCCGTTTTCAGATAGCCCTCAATGCAAAGGCTCTAGACGCAAATATTGGTGTGAGAGCTAATTCAATCAAGGAAACACTGCATGTTGGTGAAGGGCATATTGAAGAAGAATCATCCGAGTGATTCTTGCGGGAGAACAACTCCATTTGGCTCACTAACTTCACACACCCTCAGGCTTCCAAGCAGCTCTCAAGGAAACTCAGTTTTCACACTCTATGCTTAGTGCCCTTTGAGTGCCTAGGACTGAAATGAAGCTTGGTGAGCATCCCACACAAACGAATGCTCCACATGCGGGTTTCACATGCCACCAACTCCACATTCACAGGCAACTTCAGCGCCACAGCCGTTTTCAGATAGCCCTCAATGCAAAGGCTCTAGACGCAAATATTGGTGTGAGAGCTACTTCAATCAAGGAAACACTGCATGTTGGTGAAGCGCATATTGAAGAAGAATCAGCCGAGTGGTTCTTGTGGGAGAACAACTCCATTTGGCTCACTAACTTCACACACCATCAGGCTTCCAAGCAGCTCTCAAGGAAACTCAGTTTTCACACTCTATGCTTAGTGCCCTTTGAGTGCATCATCTAGGAATGAACCTGGTAGAGCATCCCACACAAACGAATGCTCCACATGCGGGTTTCACATGCCACCAACTCCACATTCACAGGCAACTTCAGCGCCACAGCCGTTTTCAGATAACCCTCAATGCAAAGGCTCCAGACGCAAATATTGGTGTGAGAGCTAATTCAATCAAGGAAACACTGCATGTTGGTGAAGGGCATACTGAAGAAGAATCAGCCGAGTGATTCTTGTGGGAGAACAACTCCATTTGGCTCACTAACTTCACATACCATCAGGCTTCCAAGCAGCTCTCAAGGAAACTCAGTTTTCACACTCTATGCTTAGTGCCCTTTGAGTGCCTAGGACTGAAATGAACCTGCTAGAGCATCCCACACAAACGAATGCTCCACATGCGGGTTTCACATACCACCAACTCCACATTCACAGGCAACTTCAGCGACACAGCCACTTTCAGATAGCACTCAATGCAAAGGCTCTAGACGCAAATATTGGTGTGAGAGCTAATTCAATCAAGGAAACACTGCATGTTGCTGAAGGGCATATTGAAGAAGAATCAGCCGAATGGTTATTGTCGGAGAACAACTCCATTTGGCTCACTAACTTCACACACCATCAGGCTTCCAAGCAGCTCTCAAGGAAACTCAGTTTTCACACTCTATGCTTAGTGCCCTTTGAGTGCCTAGGACTGAAATGAAGCTTGGTGAGCATCCCACACAAACGAATGCTCCACATGCGGGTTTCACATGCCACCAACTGAACATTCACAGGCAACTTCAGCGGCACAGCCGTTTGCAGATAGGCCTCAATGCAAAGGCTCTAGACGCAAATATTGGTGGGAGAGCTAATTCAATCAAGGAAACACTGCATGTTGGTGAAGGGCATAATGAAGAAGAATCAGCCGAGTGATTCTTGTGTTAGAACAACTCCATTTGGCTCACTAACTTCACACACCATCAGGCTTCCAAGCAGCTCTCAAGGAAACTCAGTTTTCACACTCTATGCTTAGTGCCCTTTGAGTGCATTATCTAGGAATGAATCTGGTAGAGCCTCCCACACAAACGAATGCTCCACATGTGGGTTTCACATGCCACCAACTCCACATTCACAGGCAACTTCAGCGCCACAGCCCTTTTCAGATAGCCCTCAATGCAAAGGCTTTAGACGCAAATATTGGTGTGAGAGCTAATTCAATCAAGGAAACACTGCATGTTGGTGAAGGGCATATTGAAGAAGAATCAGCCGAGTGGTTCTTGTGGGAGAACAACTCCATTTGGCTCACTAACTTCACACACCATCAGGCTTCCAAGCAGCTCTCAAGGAAACTCAGTTTTCACACTCTATGCTTAGTGCCCTTTGAGTGCCTAGGACTGAAATGAAGCTTGGTGAGCATTTCACACAAACGAATGCTCCACATGTGGGTTTCACATGCAACCAACTCCACATTCACAGGCAACTTCAGCGCCACAGCCGTTTTCAGATAGCCCTCAATGCAAAGGCTCTAGACGCAAATATTGGTGGGAGAGCTAATTCAATCAAGGAAACACTGCATGTTGGTCAAGGGCATACTGAAGAAGAATCAGCCGAGTGGTTCTTGTGGGAGAACAACTCCATTTGGCTCACTAACTTCACACACCATCAGGCTTCCAAGCAGCTCTCAAGGAAACTCAGTTTTTACACTCTATGCTTAGTGCCCTTTGAGTGCCTAGGACTGAAATGAAGCTTGGTGAGCATCCCACACAAACGAATGCTCTACATGCAGGTTTCACATGCCACCAACTCCACATTCACAGGCAACTTCAGCGCCACAGCCATTTTCAGATAGCCCTCAATGCAAAGGCTCTAGACGCAAATATTGGTGTGAGAGCTAATTCAATCAAGGAAACACTGCATGTTGGTGAAGGGCATATTGCAGAAGAATCAGCCCAGTGGTTCTTGTGGGAGAACAACTCCATTTGGCTCACTAACTTCACACACCATCAGGCTTCCAAGCAGCTCTCAAGGAAACTCAGTTTTCACACTCTATGCTCAGTGCCCTTTGAGTGCATTTTCTAGGAAGGAATCTGGTGAGCATCCCACACAAACGAATGCTCCACATGCGGGTTTCACATGCCACCAACTCCACATTCACAGGCAACTTCAGCGGCACAGCCGTTTTCAGATAGCCCTCAATGCAAAGGCTCTAGACGCAAATATTGGTGTGAGAGCTAATTCAATCAAGGAAACACTGCATGTTGGTGAAGGGCATATTGAAGAAGAATCTGCCGAGTGGTTCTTGTGGGAGAACAACTCCATTTGGCACACTAACATCACACACCATCAGGCTTCCAAGCAGCTCTCAAGGAAACTCAGTTTTCACACTCTATGCTTAGTGCCCTTTGAGTGCCTAGGACTGAAATGAAGCTTGGTGAGCATCCCACACAAACCAATGCTCCACATGCAGGTTTCAATGCCACCAACTTCAGATTCACAGGAAACTTCAGCGCCACAACCCTTTTCAGATAGCCCACAATGCAAAGGCTCTAGACGCAGATATTTGTGTGAGAGCTAATTCAATCAAGGAAACATGGCATGTTGGTGAAGGGCATATTGAAGAAGAATCAGCCAAGTGGTTCTTGTGGGAGAACAACTCCATTTGGCTCACTAACTTCACACACCATCAGGCTTCCAAGCAGCTCTCAAGGAAACTCAGTTTTCACACTCTAGGCTTAGTGCCCTTTGAGTGCATTATCTAGGAAGGAATCTGTTGAGCATCCCACACAAACCAATGCTCCACATGCGGGTTTCACATGCCACCAACTCCACATTCACAGGCAACTTCAGCGCCACAGCCGTTTTCAGATAGCCCTCAATGCAAAGGCTCTAGAAGCAGATACTTGTGTGAGAGATAATTCAATCAAGGAAAGACTGCATGTTGGTCAAGGGCATATTGAAGAAGAATCAGCCGAGTGGTTCTTGTGAGAGAACAACTCCATTTGGCTCACTAACTTCACACACCATCAGGCTTCCAAGCAGCTCTCAAGGAAACTCAGTTTTCACACTCCATGCTTAGTGCCCTTTGAGTGCCTAGGACTGAAATGAAGCTTGGTGAGCATCCCACATAAACCAATGCTCCACATGCGGGTTTCACATGCCACCAACTCCACATTCACAGGCAACTTCAGCGCCACAGCCTTTTGCAGATAGCCGTCAATGCAAAGGCTCCAGACGCAAATATTGGTGTGAGAGCTAATTCAATCAAGGAAACACTGCATGTTGGTGTAGGGCATATTGAAGAAGAATCAGGCGAGTGGTTCTTGTGGGGGAACAACTCCATTTGGCTCACTAACATCACACACCATGAGGCTTCCAAGCAGCTCTCAAGGAAACTCAGTTTTCACACTCTATCCTTAGTGCCCTTTGAGTGCATTATCTAGGAATGAATCTGGTAGAGCCTCCCACACAAACGAATGCTCCACATGCGGGTTTCACATGCCACCAACTCCACATTCACAGGCAACTTCAGCGCCACAGCCGTTTTCAGATAGCCCTCAATGCAAAGGCTCTAGACGCAAATATTGGTGTGACAGCTAATTCTATCAAGGAAACACTGCATGTTGGTGAAGGGCATATTGAAGAAGAATCAGCCGAGTGGTTCTTGTGGGAGAACAACTCCATTTGGCTCACTAACTTCACACACCATCAGGCTTCCAAGCAGCTCTCAAGGAAACTCAGTTTTCACACTCTATGCTTAGTGCCCTTTGAGTGCCTAGGACTGAAATGAATCTGGAAGAGCATCCCACACAAACGAATGCTCCACATGCGGATTTCACATGCCACCAACTCCACATTCACAGGCAACTTCAGTGATACAGCCGTTTTCAGATAGCCCTCAATGCAAAGGCTCTAGGCCCAAATATTGGTGTGAGAGCTATTTCAATCAAGGAAACACGGCATGTTGGTGAAGGGCATACTGAAGAAGAATCTGCCGAGTGATTTTTGTGGGAGAACAACTCCATTTGGCTCACTAACTTCACACACCATCAGGCTTCCAAGCAGCTCTCAAGGAAACTCAGTTTTCACACTCTATGCTTAGTGCTCTTTGAGTGCCTAGGACTGAAATGAAGCTTGGTGAGCATCCCACACAAACGAATGCTCTACATGCGGGTTTCACATGCCACCAACTCCACATTCACAGGCAACTTCAGCGCCACAGCCGTTTTCAGATAGCCGTCAATGCAAAGGTTCCAGACGCAAATATTGGTGTGAGAGCTAATTCAATCAAGGAAACACTGCATGTTGGTGAAGGGCATACTGAAAAAGAATCTGCCGAGTGGTTCTTGTGAGAGAACAACTCCATTTAGCTCACTAACTTCACACACCATCAGGCTTCCAAGCAGCTCTCAAGGAAACTCAGTTTTCACACTCTATGCTTAGTGCCCTTTGAGTGCATTATCTAGGAATGAACCTGGTAGAGCATCCCAGACAAACGAATGCTCCACATGCGGGTTTCACATGCCACCAACTCCACATTCACAGGCAACTTCAGCGCCACAGCCCTTTTCAGATAGCCCTCAATGCAAAGGCCCTAGACGCAAATATTGGTGTGAGAGCTAATTCAATCAAGGAAACACTGCATGTTGGTGAAGGGCATATTGAAGAAGAATCAGCCGAGTGGTTCTTGTGGGAGAACAACTCCATTTGGCTCACTAACGTCACACACCATCAGGCTTCCAAGCAGCTCTCAAGGAAACTCAGTTTTCACACTCTATGCTTAGTGCACTTTGAGTGCATTATCTAGGAATGAATCTGGAAGAGCATCCCACACAAACGAATGCTCCACATGCGGGTTTCACATGCCACCAACTCCACATTCACAGGCAACTTCAGCGCCACAGCCGTTTTCCGATAGCTGTCAATGCAAAGGCTCTAGACGCAAATATTGGTTTGAGAGCTAATTCAATCAAGGAAACACTGCATGTTGGTGAAGTGCATATTGAAGAAGAATCAGCCGAGTGATTCTTGTGGGAGAACAACTCCATTTCACACACTAACTTCACACACCATCAGGCTTCTAAGCAGCTCTCAAGGAAACTCAGTTTTCACACTCTATGCTTAGTGCCCTTTGATTGCCTAGGACTGAAATGAAGCTTGGTGTGCATTTCACACAAACGAATGCTCCACATGCGGATTTCACATGCCACCAACTCCACATTCACAGGCAACTTCAGCGCCACAGCCGTTTGCAGATAGCCCTCAATGCAAAGGCTCTAGACGCAAATATTGGTGTGAGAAATACTTCTATCAAGGAAACACTGCATGTTGGTGAAGGGCATATTGAAGAAGAATCAGCCCAGTGGTTCTTGTCGGAGAACAACTCCATTTGTCTCACTAACTTCACACACCATCAGGCTTCCAAGCAGCTCTCAAGGAAACTCAGTTTTCACACTCTATGCTTAGTGCCCTTTGAGTGCATTATCTAGGAATGAACCTGGTAGAGAATCCCACACAAACGAATGCTCCACATGCGCCTTTCATATGCCACCAACTCCACATTCACAGGCAAATTCAGCGCCAAAGCCGTTTTCAGATAGCCCTCAATGCAAAGGCTCTAGACGCAAATATTGGTGTGAGAGCTAATTCAATCAAGGAAACACTGCAGGTTGGTGAAGGGCATACTGAAGAAGAACCTGCCGAGTGATTCTTGTGGGAGAACAACTCCATTTGGCTCACTAACTTCACATACCATCAGGCTTCCAAGCAGCTCTCAAGGAAACTCAGTTTTCACACTCTATGCTTAGTGCCCTTTGAGTGCATTATCTAGGAATGAACCTGGTAGAGCATCCCACATAAACAAACGAATGCTCCACATGCGGGTTTCACATGCCACCAACTCCACATTCACAGGCAACTTCAGCGATACAGCCGTTTTCAGATAGCCCTCAATGCAAAGGCTCTAGACGCAAATATTGGTGTGACAGCTAATTCTATCAAGGAAACACTGCATGTTGGTGAAGAGCATATTGAAGAAGAATCTGCCGAGTGATTCTTGTGGGAGAACAACTCCATTTGGCTCACTAACTTCACACACCATCAGGCTTCCAAGCAGCTCTCAAGGAAACTCAGTTTTCACACTCTATGCTTAGTGCCCTTTGAGTGCCTAGGACTGAAATGAACCTGGTAGAGCATCCCACACAAACGAATGCTCCACATGCGGGTTTCATATGCCACCAATTCCACATTCACAGACAACTTCCTAGCCAAAGCCGTTTTCAGATAGCCGTCAATGCAAAGGCTCTAGACGCAAATATTGGTGTGAGAGCTAATTCAATCAAGGAAACACTGCATGTTGGTGAAGGGCATATTGAAGAAGAATCAGCCGAGTGGTTCTTGTGGGAGAACAACTCCATTTTCTCACTAACTTCACACACCATCAGGCTTCCAAGCAGCTCTCAAGGAAACTCAGTTTTCACACTCTATGCTTAGTGCCCTTTGAGTGCCTAGGACTGAAATGAAGCTTGGTGAGCATCCCACACAAACGAATGCTCCACATTTGGGTTTCACATGCCACCAACTCCACATTCACAGGCAACTTCAGCGCCACAGCCACTTTCAGATAGCCCTCAATGCAAAGGCTCTAGACGCAAATATTGGTGTGAGAAATACTTCTATCAAGGAAACACTGCATGTTGGTGAAGGGCATATTGAAGAAGAATCAGCCCAGTGGTTCTTGTCGGAGAACAACTCCATTTGGCTCACTAACTTCACACACCATCAGGCTTCCAAGCAGTTCTCAAGGAAACTCAGTTTTCACACTCTATGCTTAGTGCCCTTTGAGTGCATTATCTAGGAATGAACCTGGTAGAGCATCCCACACAAACGAATGCTCCACATGCGGGTTTCACATGCCACCAACTCCACATTCACAGGCAAATTCAGCGCCAAAGCCATTTTCAGATAGCCCTCAATGCAAAGCCTCCAGACACAAATATTGGTGTGAGAGCTAATTCAATCAAGGAAATACTGCATGTTGGTGAAGGGCATATTGAAGAAGAATCAGCCAAGTGATTCTTGTGGGAGAACAACTCCATTTGGCTCACTAACTTCACACACCATCAGGCTTCCAAGCAGCTCTCAAGGAAACTCAGTTTTCACACTCTATGCTTAGTGCCCTTTGAGTGCCTAGGACTGAAATGAAGCTTGGTGAGTATTTCACACAAACGAATGCTCCACATGCGGGTTTCACATGCCACCAACTCCACATTCACAGGCAACTTCAGCGCCACAGCCGTTTTCAGATAGCCCTCAATGCAAAGGTTCTAGACGCAGATATTTGTGTGAGAGCTAATTCAATCAAGGAAACACTGCATGTTGGTGAAGGGCATATTGAAGAAGAATCAGCCGAGTGGTTCTTGTGGGAGAACAACTCCATTTGGCTCACTAACTTCACACACCATCAGGCTTCCAAGCAGCTCTCAAGGAAACTCAGTTTTCACACTCTATGCTTAGTGCCCTTTGAGTGCCTAGGACTGAAATGAAGCTTGGTGAGCATCCCACACAAACGAATACTCCACATGCGGGTTTCACATGCCACCAACTCCACATTCACAGGCAACGTCAGCGCCACAGCCGTTTTCAGATAGCCCTCAATGCAAAGGCTCTAGACGCAAATATTGGTGTGAGAGCTAATTCAATCAAGGAAACACTGCATGTTGGTGAAGGGCATACTGAAGAAGAATCAGCCGAGTGATTCTTGTGGGAGAACAACTCCATTTGGCTCACTAACTTCACACACCATCAGGCTTCCAAGCAGCTCTCAAGGAAACTCATTTCTCACAATCTATGCTTAGTGCCCTTTGAGCGCCTAGGACTGAAATGAAGCTTGGTGAGCATCCCACACAAACGAATGCTCCACATGCGGGTTTCACATGCCGCCAACTCCACATTCGCAGGCAACTTCAGCGCCACAGGCGTTTGCAGATAGCCCTCAATGCAAAGGCTCTAGACGCAAATATTGGTGGGAGAGCTAATTCAATCAAGGAAACACTGCATGTTGGTGAAGGGCATACTGAAGAAGAATCAGCCGAGTGATTCTTGCGGGAGAACAACTCCATTTGGCTCACTAACTTCACACACCATCAGGCTTCCAAGCAGCTCTCAAGGAAACTCAGTTTTCACACTCTATGCTTAGTGCCCTTTGAGTGCCTAGGACTGAAATGAAGCTTGGTGAGCATTCCACACAAACGAATGCTCCACATGCGGGTTTCACTTGCCACCAACTCCACATTCACAGGCAACTTCAGCGTCACAGCTGTTTTCAGATAGCCCTCAATGCAAAGGCCCTAGACGCAAATATTGGTGTGAGAGCTGATTCAATCAAGGAAACACTGCATGTTGGTGAAGCGCATATTGAAGAAGAATCAGCCGAGTGGTTCTTGTGGGGGAACAACTCCATTTGGCTCACTAACTTCACACACCATCAGGCTTCCAAGCAGCTCTCAAGGAAACTCAGTTTTCACACTCTATACTTAGTGCCCTTTGAGTGCATTATCTAGGAATGAACCTGGTAGAGCATCCCACACAAACGAATGCTCCACATGCGGGTTTCACATGCCACCAACTTCACATTCACAGGCAACTTCAGCGCCACAGCCATTTTCAAATAGCCCTCAATGCAAAGGCTCCAGACGCAAATATTGGTGTGAGAGCTAATTCAATCAAGGAAACACTGCATGTTGGTGAAGGGCATATTGAAGAAGAATCAGCCGAGTGATTCTTGTGGGAGAACAACTCCATTTGGCACACTAACTTCACACACCATCAGGCTACCAAGCAGCTCTCAAGGAAACTCAGTTTTCGCACTCTATGCTTAGTGCCCTTTGAGTGCCTAGGACTGAAATGAAGCTTGGTGAGCATCACACACAAACGAATGCTCCACATGCGGGTTTCACATGCCACCAACTCCACATTCACAGGCAACTTCAGCGCCACAGCCGTTTTCAGATAGCCGTCAATGCCAAGGCTCCAGACGCAAATATTGGTGTGAGAGCTAATTCAATCAAGAAAACACTGCATGTTGGTGAAGGGCATATTGAAGAAGAATCAGCCGAGTGGTTCTTGTGGGAGAACAACTCCATTTGGCTCACTAACTTCACACACCATCAGGCTTCCAAGCAGCTCTCAAGGAAACTCAGTTTTCACACTCTATGCTTAGTGCCCTTTGAGTGCCTAGGACTGAAATGAAGCTTGGTGAGCATCCCACACAAACGAATGCTCCACATGCGGATTTCACATGCCACCAACTCCACATTCACAGGCAACTTCAGCGCCACAGCCGTTTGCAGATAGCCCTCAATGCAAAGGCTCTAGACGCAAAAATTGGTGTGAGAGCTAATTCAATCAAGGAAACACTGCATGTTGGTGAAGGGCATACTGATGAAGAATCTGCCGAGTGATTCTTGTGAGAGAACAACTCCATTTGGCTCACTAACTTCACACACCATCAGTCTTCCAAGCAGCTCTCAAGGAAACTCAGTTTTCACACTCTATGCTTAGTGCCCTTTGAGTGCCTAGGACTGAAATGAAGCTTGGTGAGCATTTCACGCAAATGAATGCTCCACATGTGGGTTTCACATGCCACCAACTCCACATTCACAGGCAACTTCAGCGTCACAGCCGTTTTCAGATAGCACTCAATGCAAAGGCTCTAGATGCAAATATTGGTGTGAGAGCTAATTCAATCAAGGAAAAACTGCATGTTGGTGAAGGGCATATTGAAGAAGAATCAGCCGAGTCTTTCTTGTGAGAGAACAACTCCATTTGGCTCACTAACTTCACACACCATCAGGCTTCCAAGCAGCTCTCAAGGAAACTCAGTTTTCACACTCTATGCTTAGTGCCCTTTGAGTGCCTAAGACTGAAATGAAGCTTGGTGAGCATCCCACACAAACGAATGCTCCACATGCGGGTTTCACATGCCACCAACTCCACATTCACAGGCAAATTCAGCGCCACAGCCGTTTTCAGATAGCCCTCAATGCAAAGGCTCTAGACGCAAATATTGGTGTGAGAGCTAATTCAATCAAGGAAACACGGCATGTTGGAGAAGGGCATATTGAAGAAGAATCTGCCGAGTGATTCTTGTGGGAGAACAACTCCATTTGGCTCACTAACTTCACACACCATCAGGCTTCCAAGCAGCTCTCAAGGAAACTCAGTTTTCACACTCTATGCTTAGTGCCCTTTGAGTGCCTAGGACTGAAATGAAGCTTGGTGAGCATCCCACACAAACGAATGCTCCACATGCGTGTTTCACATGCCACCAAATCCACATTCACAGGCAACTTCAGCGAAACAGCCGTTTTCAGATAGCCCTCAATGCAAAGTCTCTAGGCGCAAATATTGGTGTGAGAGCTAATTCAATCAAGGAAACACTGCATGTTGGTGAAGGGAATATTGAAGAAGAATCAGCCGAATCTTTGTTGTGAGAGAACAACTCCATTTGGCTCACTAACTTCACACACCATCAGGCTTCAAAGCAGCTCTCAAGGAAACTCAATTTTCACACTCTATGCTTAGTGCTCTTTGAGTGCATTATCTAGGAATGAACCTGGTAGAGCATCCCACACAAACGAATGCTCCACATGCGGGTTTCACATGCCACCAACTCCACATTCACAGGCAACTTCAGCGCCACAGCCGTTTTCAGATAGCCCTCAATGCAAAGGCTCTAGACGCAAATATTGGTGTGAGAGCTAATTCAATCAAGGAAACACGGCATGTTGGAGAAGGGCATACTGAAGAAGAATCTGCCGAGTGATTCTTGTGGGAGAACAACTCCATTTGGCTCACTAACTTCACACACCATCAGGCTTCCAAGCAGCTCTCAAGGAAACTCAGTTTTCACACTCTATGCTTAGTGCCCTTTGAGTGCCTAGGACTGAAATGAAGCTTGGTGAGCATCCCACACAAACGAGTGCTCCACATGCGTGTTTCACATGCCACCAAATCCACATTCACAGGCAACTTCAGCGCCACAGCCGTTTTCAGATAGCCCTCAATGCAAAGGCTCTAGGCGCAAATATTGGTGTGAGAGCTAATTCAATCAAGGAAACACTGCATGTTGGTGAAGGGAATATTGAAGAAGAATCAGCCGAGTCTTTGTTGTGAGAGAACAACTCCTTTTGGCTACCTAACTTCACACACCATCAGGCTTCCAAGCAGGTCTCAAGGAAACTCAATTTTCACACTCTATGCTTAGTGCTCTTTGAGTGCATTATCTAGGAATGAACCTGGTAGAGCATCCCACACAAACGAATGCTCCACATGCGGGTTTCATATGCCACCAACTCCACATTCACAGGCAAATTCAGCGCCACAGCCGTTTTCAGATAGCCCTCAATGCAAAGGCTATAGACGCAAATATTGGTGTGAGAGCTAATTCAATCAAGGAAACACTGCATGTTGGTGAAGGGCATATTGAAGAAGAATCAGCCGAGTGGTTCTTGTGAGAGAACAATTCCATTTGGCTCACTAACGTCACACACCATCAGGCTTCCAAGCAGCTCTCAAGGAAACTCAGTTTTCACACTCTATGCTTAGTGCCCTTTGATTGCCTAGGACTGAAATGAAGCTTGGTGAGCATTTCACGCAAATGAATGCTCCACATGTGGGTTTCACATGCCACCAACTCCACATTCACAGGCAACTTCAGCGCCACAGCCGTTTGCAGTTAGCCCTCAATGCAAAGGCTCTAGACGCAAATATTGGTGTGAGAGCTAATTCAATCAAGGAAAAACTGCATGTTGGTGAAGGGCATATTGAAGAAGAATCAGCCGAGTCTTTCTTGTGAGAGAACAACTCCATTTGGCTCACTAACTTCACACACCATCAGGCTTCCAAGCAGCTCTCAAGGAAACTCAGTTTTCACACTCTATGCTTAGTGCCTTTGAGTGCCTAGGACTGAAATGAAGCTTGGTGAGCATCCCACACAAACGAATGCTCCACATGCGGGTTTCACATGCCACCAACTCCACATTCACAGGCAACTTCAGCGCCACAGCCGTTTTCAGATAGCCCTCAATGCAAAGGCCTAGACGCAAATATTGGTGTGAGAGCTAATTCAATAAGGAAACACTGCATGTTGGTGAAGGGCATATTGAAGAAGAATCAGCCGAGTGGTTCTTGTGGGAGAACAACTCCATTGGCTCACTAACTTCACACACCATCAGGCTTCCAAGCAGCTCTCAAGGAAACTCAGTTTTCACACTCTATGCTTAGTGCCCTTTGAGTGCCTAGGACTGAAATGAAGCTTGGTGAGCATCCCACACAAACGAATGCTCCACATGCGGGTTTCACATGCCACCAACTCCACATTCACAGGCAACTTCAGCGCCACAGCCGTTTTCAGATAGCCCTCAATGCAAAGGCCCTAGACGCAAATATTGGTGTGAGAGCTAATTCAATCAAGGAAACACTGCATGTTGGTGAAGGGCATATTGAAGAAGAATCAGCCGAGTGGTTCTTGTGGAGAACAACTCCATTTGGCTCACTAACTTCACACACCATCAGGCTTCCAAGCAGCTCTCAAGGAAACTCAGTTTTCACACTCTATTCTTAGTGCCCTTTGAGTGCCTAGGACTGAAATGAAGCTTGGTGAGCATTTCACGCAAATGAATGCTCCACATGTGGGTTTCACATGCCACCAACTCACATTCACAGGCAACTTCAGCGCCACAGCCGTTTTCAGATAGCCCTCAATGCAAGGCTCCAGACGCAAATATTGGTGTGAGAGCTAATTCAATCAAGGAAACACTGCATGTTGGTGAAGGGCATATTGAAGAAGAATCAGCCGAGTCTTTCTTGTGAGAGAACAACTCCATTTGGCTCACTAACTTCACACACCATCAGGCTTCCAAGCAGCTCTCAAGGAAACTCAGTTTTCACACTCTATGCTTAGTGCCCTTTGAGTGCCTAGGACTGAAATGAAGCTTGGTGAGCATCCACACAAACGAATGCTCCACATGCGGGTTTCACATGCCACCAACTCCACATTCACAGGCAACTTCAGCGCCACAGCCGTTTGCAGATAGCCCTCAATGCAAGGCCCTAGACGCAAATATTGGTGTGAGAGCTAATTCAATCAAGGAAACACTGCATGTTGGTGAAGGGCATATTGAAGAAGAATCAGCCGAGTGGTTCTTGTGGGAGAACAACTCCATTTGGCTCACTAACTTCACACACCATCAGGCTTCCAAGCAGCTCTCAAGGAAACTCAGTTTTCACACTCTATGCTTAGTGCCCTTTGAGTGCCTAGGACTGAAATGAAGCTTGGTGAGCATCCCACACAAACGAATGCTCCACATGCGGGTTTCACATGCCACCACTCCACATTCACAGGCAACTTCAGCGCCACAGCCGTTTTCAGATAGCCCTCAATGCAAAGGCCCTAGACGCAAATATTGGTGTGAGAGCTAATTCAATTCAATCAAGGAAACACTGCATGTTGGTGAAGGGCATATTGAAGAAGAATCAGCCGAGTGGTTCTTGTGGGAGAACAACTCCATTTGGCTCACTAACTTCACACACCATCAGGCTTCCAAGCAGCTCTCAAGGAAACTCAGTTTTCACACTCTATGCTTAGTGCCCTTTGAGTGCCTAGGACTGAAATGAAGCTTGGTGAGCATCCCACACAAACGAATGCTCCACATGCGGGTTTCACATGCCACCAACTCCACATTCACAGGCAACTTCAGCGCCACAGCCGTTTTCAGATAGCCCTCAATGCAAAGGCCCTAGACGCAAATATTGGTGTGAGAGCTAATTCAATCAAGGAAACACTGCATGTTGGTGAAGGGCATATTGAAGAAGAATCAGCCGAGTGTTTCTTGTGGGAGAACAACTCCATTTGGCTCACTAACTTCACACACCATCAGGCTTCCAAGCAGCTCTCAAGGAAACTCAGTTTTCACACTCTATTCTTAGTGCCCTTTGAGTGCCTAGGACTGAAATGAAGCTTGGTGAGCATTTCACGCAAATGAATGCTCCACATGTGGGTTTCACATGCCACCAACTCCACATTCACAGGCAACTTCAGCGCCACAGCCGTTTTCAGATAGCCCTCAATGCCAGGCTCCAAACGCAAATATTGGTGTGAGAGCTAATTCAATCAAGGAAACACTGCATGTTGGTGAAGGGCATATTGAAGAAGAATCAGCCGAGTGGTTCTTGTCGGAGAACAACTTCACTTCGCACACTAACTTCACACACCATCAGGCTTCCAAGCAGCTCTCAAGGAAACTCAGTTTTCACACTCTATGCTTAGTGCCCTTTGAGTGCCTAGGACTGAAATGAAGCTTGGTGAGCATCCCACACAAACGAATGCTCCACATGCGGATTTCACATGCCACCAACTCCACATTCACAGGCAACTTCAGCGCCACAGCCGTTTGCAGATAGCCCTCAATGCAAAGGCTCTAGACGCAAATATTGGTGTGGGAGCTAATTCAATCAAGGAAACACTGCATGTTGGTGAAGGGCATACTGAAGAAGAATCTGCCGAGTGATTCTTGTGGGAGAACAACTCCATTTGGCTCACTAACTTCACACACCATCAGGCTTCCAAGCAGCTCTCAAGGAAACTCAGTTTTCACACTCTATGCTTAGTGCCCTTTGAGTGCCTAGGACTGAAATGAAGCTTGGTGAGCATCCCACACAAACGAATGCTCCACATGCGGTTTCATATGCCACTAACTCCACATTCACAGGCAACTTCAGCGCCACAGCCGTTTTCAGATAGCACTCAATGCAAAGGCCCTAGACGCAAATATTGGTGTGAGAGCTAATTCAATCAAGGAAACACTGCATGTTGCTGAAGGGCATATTGAAGAAGAATCAGCCGAGTGTTTCTTGTGGGAGAACAACTCCATTTGGCTCACTAACTTCACACACCATCAGGCTTCCAAGCAGCTCTCAAGGAAACTCAGTTTCACACTCTATGCTTAGTGCCCTTTGAGTGCCTAGGACTGAAATGAAGCTTGGTGAGCATCCCACACAAACGAATGCTCCACATGCGGGTTTCACATGCCACCAACTCCACATTCACAGGCAACTTCAGCGTCACAGCCGTTTTCAGATAGCCCTCAATGCAAAGGCTCTAGACGCAAATATTGGTGTGAGAGCTAATACAATCAAGGAAACACTGCATGTTGGTGAAGGGCATATTGAAGAAGAATCAGCCGAGTGGTTCTTGTGGGGGAACAACTCCATTTGGCTCACTAACTTCACACACCATCAGGCTTCCAAGCAGCTCTCAAGGAAACTCAGTTTTCACACTCTATGCTTAGTGCCCTTTGAGTGCATTATCTAGGAATGAACCTGGTAGAGCATCCCACACAAACGAATGCTCCACATGCGGGTTTCACATGCCACCAACTCCACATTCACAGGCAACTTCAGCGTCACAGCCGTTTTCAGATAGCACTCAATGCAAAGGACCTAGACGCACATATTGGTGTGAGAGCTAATTCAATCAAGGAAAAACTGCATGTTGGTGAAGGGCATATTGAAGAAGAATCAGCCGAGTCTTTCTTGTGAGAGAACAACTCCATTTGGCTCACTAACTTCACACACCATCAGGCTTCCAAGCAGCTCTCAAGGAAACTCAGTTTTCACACTCTATGCTTAGTGCCCTTTGAGTGCCTAGGACTGAAATGAAGCTTGGTGAGCATTTCACACAAACGAATGCTCCACATGCGGGTTTCACATGCCACCAACTCCACATTCACAGGCAACTTCAGTGATACAGCGGTTTTCAGATAGCCCTCAATGCAAAGGCTCTAGATGCAAATATTGGTGTGAGAGCTAATTCAATCAAGGAAACACGGCATGTTGGTGAAGGGCACACTGAAGAAGAATCTGCCGAGTGATTCTTGTGGGAGAACAAAACCATTTGGCTCACTAACTTCACACACCATCAGGCTTCCAAGCAGCTCTCAAGGAAACTCAGTTTTCACACTCTATGCTTAGTTCTCTTTGAATGCCTAGGACTGAAATGAAGCTTGGTGAGCATCCCACACAAACGAATGCTCCACATGCGGGTTTCACATGCCACCAACTCCACATTCACAGGCAACTTCAGCGCCACAGCCGTTTTCAGATAGCCGTCAATGCCAAGGCTCCAGACGCAAATATTGGTGTGAGAGCTAATTCAATCAAGAAAACACTGCATGTTGGTGAAGGGCATATTGAAGAAGAATCTGCCGAGTGATTCTTGTGGAGAACAACTTCACTTCGCACACTAACTTCACACACCATCAGGCTTCCAAGCAGCTCTCAAGGAAACTCAGTTTTCACACTCTATGCTTAGTGCCCTTTGAGTGCTAGGACTGAAATGAAGCTTGGTGAGCATCCCACACAAACGAATGCTCCACATGTGGGTTTCACATGCCACCAACTCCACATTCACAGGCAACTTCAGCGCCACAACCGTTTTCACATAGCCCTCAATGCAAAGGCTCTAGACGCAGATATTTGTGTGAGAGCTAATTCAATCAAGGAAACACTGCATGTTGGTGAAGGGCATATTGAAGAAGAATCAGCCGAGTGGTTCTTGTCGGAGAACAACTCCATTTGGTTCACTAACGTCACACACCATCAGGCTTCCAAGCAGCTCTCAAGGAAACTCAGTTTTCACACTCTACGCTTAGTGCCCTTTGAGTGCATTATCTAGGAATGAACCTGGTAGAGCATCCCACACAAACAAATGCTCCACATGCGGGTTTCACATGCCACCAACTCCACATTCACAGGCAACTTCAGCGATACAGCCGTTTTCAGATAGCCCTCAATGCAAAGGCTCTAGACGCAAATATTGGTGTGACAGCTAATTCTATCAAGGAAACACTGCATGTTGGTGAAGGGCATACTGAAGAAGAATCTGCCGAGTGATTCTTGTGGAGAACAACTCCATTTGGCTCACTAACTTCACACACCATCAGGCTTCCAAGCAGCTCTCAAGGAAACTCAGTTTTCACACTCTATGCTTAGTGCCCTTTGAGTGCTTAGGACTGAAATGAAGCTTGGTGAGCATTTCACACAAACGAATGCTCCACATGCGTGTTTCACATGCCACCAAATCCACATTCACAGGCAACTTCAGCGCCACAGCCGTTTTCAGATAGCCCTCAATGCAAAGGCTCTAGACCCAAATATTGGTGTGAGAACTAATTCAATCAAGGAAACACTGCATGTTGGTGAAGGCATATTGAAGAAGAATCAGCCGAGTGGTTCTTGCGGGGAACAACTCCATTTGGCTCACTAACTTCACACACCATCAGGCTTCCAAGCAGCTCTCAAGGAAACTCAGTTTTCACACTCTATGCTTAGTGCCCTTTGAGTGCATTATCTAGGAATGAACCTGGTAGAGCATCCCACACAAACGAATGCTCCACATGCGGGTTTCATATGCCACCAACTCCACATTCACAGGCAACTTCAGCGCCACAGCCGTTTTCAGATAGCCCTCAATGCAAAGGCTCTAGACGCAAATATTGGTGTGAGAGCTAATTCAATCAAGGAAACACTGCATGTTGGTGAAGGGCATATTGAAGAAGAATCAGCCGAGTGGTTCTTGTGGAGAACAACTCCATTTGGCTCACTAACTTCACACACCATCAGGCTTCCAAGCAGCTCTCAAGGAAACTCAGTTTTCACACTCTATGCTTAGTGCCCTTTGAGTGCCTAGGACTGAAATGAAGCTTGGTGAGCATCCCACACAAACGAATGCTCCACATGCGGGTTTCACATGCCACCAACTCCACATTCACAGGCAACTTCAGCGCCACAGCCGTTTTCAGATAGCCCTCAATGCAAAGGCCCTAGACGCAAATATTGGTGTGAGAGCTAATTCAATCAAGGAAACACTGCATGTTGGTGAAGGGCATATTGAAGAAGAATCAGCCGAGTGGTTCTTGTGGGAGAACAACTCCATTTGGCTCACTAACTTCACACACCATCCGGCTTCCAAGCAGCTCTCAAGGAAACTCAGTTTTCACACTCTATGCTTAGTGCCCTTTGAGTGCATTATCTAGGAATGAACCTGGTAGAGCATCCCACACAAACGAATGCTCCACATGCGGGTTTCACATGCCACCAACTCCACATTCACAGGCAACTTCAGCGCCACAGCCGTTTTCAGATAGCCCTCAATGCAAAGGCTCTAGACGCAAATATTGGTGTGAGAGCTAATTCAATCAAGGAAACTCTGCATGTTGGTGAAGGGCATATTGAAGAAGGATCAGCCGAGTGGTTCTTGTGGGAGAACAACTCCATTTGGCTCACTAACTTCACACACCATCAGGCTTCCAAGCAGCTCTCAAGGAAACTCAGTTTTCACACTCTATGCTTAGTGCCCTTTGAGTGCATTATCTAGGAATGTACCTAGTAGAACATCCCACACAAACGAATGCTCCACATGCGGGTTTCACATGCCACTAACTCCACATTGACTAGCAACTTCAGCGCCACAGCTGTTTTCAGATAGCACTCAATGCAAAGGCTCTAGACGCAAATATTGGTGTGGGGGATAATTCAATCAAGGAAACACTGCATGTTGGTGAAGGGCATATTGAAGAAGATCAGCCGAGTGGTTCTTGTGGGAGAACAACTCCATTTGGCTCACTACTTCACACACCATCAGGCTTCCAAGCAGCTCTCAAGGAAACTCAGTTTTCACACTCTATGCTTAGTGCCCTTTGAGTGCATTATCTAGAATGAACCTGGTAGAGCATCCCACACAAACGCATGCTCCACATGCGGTTTTCACATGCCACCAACTCCACATTCACAGGCAACTTCAGCGCCACAGCCGTTTTCAGATAGCCCTCAATGCAAAGGCTCTAGACGCAAATATTGGTGTGAGAGCTAATTCAATCAAGGAAACACTGCATGTTGGTGAAGGCATATTGAAGAAGGATCAGCCGAGTGGTTCTTGTGGGAGAACAACTCCATTTGGCTCACTAACTTCACACACCATCAGGCTTCCAAGCAGCTCTCAAGGAAACTCAGTTTTCACACTCTATGCTTAGTGCCCTTTGAGTGCATTATCTAGGAATGAACCTGGTAGAACATCCCACACAAACGAATGCTCCACATGCGGGTTTCACATGCCACCAACTCCACATTCACAGGCAACTTCAGCGCCACAGCTGTTTTCAAATAGCCCTCAATGCAAAGCTCTAGACGCAAATATTGGTGTGAGAGCTAATTCAATCAAGGAAACACTGCATGTTGGTGAAGGGCATATTGAAGAAGGATCAGCCGAGTGGTTCTTGTGGGAGAACAACTCCATTTGGCTCACTAACTTCACACACCATCAGGCTTCCAACAGCTCTCAAGGAAACTCAGTTTTCACACTCTATGCTTAGTGCCTTTTGAGTGCATTATCTAGGAATGAACCTGGTAGAGCATCCCACACAAACGAATGCTCCACATGCGGGTTTCACATGCCACCAACTCCACATTCACAGGCAACTTCAGCTCCACTGCCGTTTTCAGATAGCCCTCAATGCAAAGGCTCTAGACGCAAATATTGGTGTGAGAGCTAATTCACTCAAGGAAACACTGCATGTTGGTGAAGGGCATATTGAAGAAGGATCAGCCGAGTGGTTCTTGTGGGAGAACAACTCCATTTGGCTCACTAACTTCACACACCATCAGGCTTCCAAGCAGCTCTCAAGGAAACTCAGTTTTCACACTCTATGCTTAGTGCCCTTTGAGTGCATTATCTAGAATGAACCTGGTAGAGCATCCCACACAAACGAATGCTCCACATGCGGGTTTCACATGCCACCAACTCCACATTCACAGGCAACTTCAGCACCACAGCGTTTTCAGATAGCCCTCAATGCAAAGGCTCTAGACGCAAATATTGGTGTGAGAGCTAATTCAATCAAGGAAACACTGCATGTTGGTGAAGGGCATATTAAAGAAGGATCAGCCGAGTGGTTCTTGTGGGAGAACAACTCCATTTGGCTCACTAACTTCACACACCATCAGGCTTCCAAGCAGCTCTCAAGGAAACTCAGTTTTCACACTCTATGCTTAGTGCCCTTTGAGTGCATTATCTAGGAATGAACCTGGTAGAGCATCCCACACAAACGAATGCTCCACATGCGGGTTTCACATGCCACCAACTCCACATTCACAGGCAACTTCAGCACCACAGCCGTTTTCAGATAGCCCTCAATGCAAAGGCTCTAGACGCAAATATTGGTGTGAGAGCTAATTCAATCAAGGAAACACTGCATGTTGGTGAAGGGCATATTAAGAAGGATCAGCCGAGTGGTTCTTGTGGGAGAACAACTCCATTTGGCTCACTAACTTCACACACCATCAGGCTTCCAAGCAGCTCTCAAGGAAACTCAGTTTTCACACTCTATGCTTAGTGCCCTTTGAGTACCTAGGACTGAAATGAAGCTTGGTGAGCATCCCACACAAACGAATGCTCCACATGCGGGTTTCACATGCCACCAACTCCACATTCACAGGCAACTTCAGCGCCACAGCGTTTTCAGATAGCCCTCAATGCAAAGGCTCTAGACGCAAATATTGGTGTGAGAGCTAATTCAATCAAGGAAACACTGCATGTTGGTTAAGGGCATATTGAAGAAGGATCAGCCGAGTGGTTCTTGTGGGAGAACAACTCCATTTGGCTCACTAACTTCACACACCATCAGGCTTCCAAGCAGCTCTCAAGGAAACTCAGTTTTCACACTCTATGCTTAGTGCTCTTTGAGTGCATTATCTAGGAATGAACCTGGTAGAGCATCCCACACAAACGAATGCTCCACATGCGGGTTTCACATGCCACCAACTCCACATTCACAGGCAACTTCAGCACCACAGCCGTTTTCAGATAGCCCTCAATGCAAAGGCTCTAGACGCAAATATTGGTGTGAGAGCTAATTCAATCAAGGAAACACTGCATGTTGGTGAAGGGCATATTAAAGAAGGATCAGCCGAGTGGTTCTTGTGGGAGAACAACTCCATTTGGCTCACTAACTTCACACACCATCAGGCTTCCAAGCAGCTCTCAAGGAAACTCAGTTTTCACACTCTATGCTTAGTGCCCTTTGAGTGCATTATCTAGGAATGAACCTGGTAGAACATCCCACACAAACGAATGCTCCACATGCGGTTTTCACATGCCACCAACTCCACATTGACAGGCAACTTCAGCTCCACAGCTGTTTTCAAATAGCCCTCAATGCAAAAGCTGTAGACGCAAATATTGGTGTGAGAGCAAATTCAATCAAGGAAACACTGCATGTTGGTGAAGGGCATATTGAAGAAGGATCAGCCGAGTGGTTCTTGTGGGAGAACAACTCCATTTGGCTCACGAACTTCACACACCATCAGGCTTCCAAGCAGCTCTCAAGGAAACTCAGTTTTCACACTCTATGCTTAGTGCCCTTTGAGTGCATTATCTAGGAATGAACCTGGTAGAGCATCCCACACAAACGAATGCTCCACATGCGGGTTTCACATGCCACCACTCCACATTCACAGGCAACTTCAGCGCCACAGCCGTTTTCAGATAGCCCTCAATGCAAAGGCTCTAGACGCAAATTTTGGTGTGAGAGCTAATTCAATCAAGGAAACACTGCATGTTGGTGAAGGGCATATTGAAGAAGGATCAGCCGAGTGGTTCTTGTGGGAGAACAACTCCATTTGGCTCACTAACTTCACACACCATCAGGCTTCCAAGCAGCTCTCAAGGAAACTCAGTTTTCACACTCTATGCTTAGTGCCCTTTGAGTGCATTATCTAGAATGAACCTGGTAGAGCATCCCACACAAACGAATGCTCCACATGCGGGTTTCACATGCCACCAACTCCACATTCACAGGCAACTTCAGCACCACAGCCGTTTTCAGATAGCCCTCAATGCAAAGGCTCTAGACGCAAATATTGGTGTGAGAGCTAATTCAATCAAGGAAACACTGCATGTTGGTGAAGGGCATATTAAAGAAGGATCAGCCGAGTGGTTCTTGTGGGAGAACAACTCCATTTGGCTCACTAACTTCACACACCATCAGGCTTCCAAGCAGCTCTCAAGGAAACTCAGTTTTCACACTCTATGCTTAGTGCCCTTTGAGTACCTAGGACTGAAATGAAGCTTGGTGAGCATCCCACACAAACGAATGCTCCACATGCGGTTTCACATGCCACCAACTCCACATTCACAGGCAACTTCAGCGCCACAGCCGTTTTCAGATAGCACTCAATGCAAAGGCTCTAGACGCAAATATTGGTGTGAGAGCTAATTCAATCAAGGAAACACTGCATGTTGGTGAAGGGCATATTGAAGAAGGATCAGCCGAGTGGTTCTTGTGGGAGAACAACTCCATTTGGCTCACTAACTTCACACACCATCAGGCTTCCAAGCAGCTCTCAAGGAAACTCAGTTTTCACACTCTATGCTTAGTGCCCTTTGAGTGCATTATCTAGGAATGAACCTGGTAGAGCATCCCACACAAACGAATGCTCCACATGCGGGTTTCACATGCCACCAACTCCACATTCACAGGCAACTTCAGCACCACAGCCGTTTTCAGATAGCCCTCAATGCAAAGGCTCTAGACGCAAATATTGGTGTGAGAGCTAATTCAATCAAGGAAACACTGCATGTTGGTGAAGGGCATATTAAGAAGGATCAGCCGAGTGGTTCTTGTGGGAGAACAACTCCATTTGGCTCACTAACTTCACACACCATCAGGCTTCCAAGCAGCTCTCAAGGAAACTCAGTTTTCACACTCTATGCTTAGTGCCCTTTGAGTGCATTATCTAGGAATGAACCTGGTAGAACATCCCACACAAACGAATGCTCCACATGCGGTTTTCACATGCCACCAACTCCACATTGACAGGCAACTTCAGCGCCACAGCTGTTTTCAAATAGCCCTCAATGCAAAAGCTCTAGACGCAAATATTGGTGTGAGAGCAAATTCAATCAAGGAAACACTGCATGTTGGTGAAGGGCATATTGAAGAAGGATCAGCTGAGTGGTTCTTGTGGGAGAACAACTCCATTTGGCTCACGAACTTCACACACCATCAGGCTTCCAAGCAGCTCTCAAGGAAACTCAGTTTTCACACTCTATGCTTAGTGCCCTTTGAGTGCATTATCTAGGAATGAACCTGGTAGAGCATCCCACACAAACGAATGCTCCACATGCGGGTTTCACATGCCACCAACTCCACATTCACAGGCAACTTCAGCGCCACAGCCGTTTTCAGATAGCCCTCAATGCAAAGGCTCTAGACGCAAATTTTGGTGTGAGAGCTAATTCAATCAAGGAAACACTGCATGTTGGTGAAGGGCATATTGAAGAAGGATCAGCCGAGTGGTTCTTGTGGGAGAACAACTCCATTTGGCTCACTAACTTCACACACCATCAGGCTTTCAAGCAGCTCTCAAGGAAACTCAGTTTTCACACTCTATGCTTAGTGCCCTTTGAGTGCATTATCTAGGAATGAACCTGGTAGAGCATCCCACACAAACGAATGCTCCACATGCGGGTTTCACATGCCACCAACTCCACATTCACAGGCAACTTCAGCACCACAGCCGTTTTCAGATAGCCCTCAATGCAAAGGCTCTAGACGCAAATATTGGTGTGAGAGCTAATTCAATCAAGGAAACACTGCATGTTGGTGAAGGGCATATTAAAGAAGGATCAGCCGAGTGGTTCTTGTGGGAGAACAACTCCATTTGGCTCACTAACTTCACACACCATCAGGCTTCCAAGCAGCTCTCAAGGAAACTCAGTTTTCACACTCTATGCTTAGTGCCCTTTGAGTACCTAGGACTGAAATGAAGCTTGGTGAGCATCCCACACAAACGAATGCTCCACATGCGGGTTTCACATGCCACCAACTCCACATTCACAGGCAACTTCAGCGCCACAGCCGTTTTCAGATAGCACTCAATGCAAAGGCTCTAGACGCAAATATTGGTGTGAGAGCTATTCAATCAAGGAAACACTGCATGTTGGTGAAGGGCATATTGAAGAAGGATCAGCCGAGTGGTTCTTGTGGGAGAACAACTCCATTTGGCTCACTAACTTCACACACCATCAGGCTTCCAAGCAGCTCTCAAGGAAACTCAGTTTTCACACTCTATGCTTAGTGCCCTTTGAGTGCATTATCTAGGAATGAACCTGGTAGAACATGCCACACAAACGAATGCTCCACATGCGGGTTTCACATGCCACCAACTCCACATTCACAGGCAACTTCAGCTCCACAGCCATTTTCAGATAGCCCTCAATGCAAAGGCTCTAGACGCAAATATTGGTATGAGAGCTAATTCAATCAAGGAAACACTGCTTGTTGGTGAAGGGCATATTGAAGAAGGATCAACCAAGTGGTTCTTGTGGGAGAACAACTCCATTTGGCTCACTAACTTCACACACCATCAGGCTTCCAAACAGCTCTCAAGGAAACTCAGTTTTCACACTCTATGCTTAGTGCCCTTTGAGTGCATTATCTAGGAATGAACCTGGTAGAACATGCCACACAAACGAATGCTCCACATGCGGGTTTCACATGCCACCAACTCCACATTCACAGGCAACTTCAGCGCCACAGCCGTTTTCAGATAGCCCTCAATGCAAAGGCTCTAGACGCAAATATTGGTGTGAGAGCTAATTCAATCAAGGAAACTCTGCATGTTGGTGAAGGGCATATTGAAGAAGGATCAGCCGAGTGGATCTTGTGGGAGAACAACTCCATTTGGCTCACTAACTTCACACACCATCAGGCTTCCAAGCAGCTCTCAAGGAAACTCAGTTTTCACACTCTATGCTTAGTGCCCTTTGAGTACCTATGACTGAAATGAAGCTTGGTGAACATCCACACAAACGAATGCTCCACATGCGGGTTTCACATGCCACCAACTCCACATTCACAGGCAACTTCAGCGCCACAGCCGTTTTCAGATAGCCCTCAATGCAAAGGCTCTAGACGCAAATATTGGTGTGAGAGCTAATTCAATCAAGGAAACACTGCATGTTGGTGAAGGGCATATTGAAGAAGGATCAGCCGAGTGGTTCTTGTGGGAGAACAACTCCATTTGGCTCACTAACTTCACACACCATCAGGCATCCAAGCAGCTCTCAAGGAAACTCAGTTTTCACACTCTATGCTTAGTGCCCTTTGAGTGCATTATCTAGGAATGAACCTAGTAGAACGTCCCACACAAACGAATGCTCCACATGCGGGTTTCACATCCACCAACTCCACATTGACTGGCAACTTCAGCGCCACAGGTGTTTTCAGATAGCCCTCAATGCAAAGGCTCTAGACGCAAATATTGGTGTGGGGATAATTCAATCAAGGAAACACTGCATGTTGGTGAAGGGCATATTGAAGAAGGATCAGCCGAGTGGTTCTTGTGGGAGAACAACTCCATTTGGCTCACTAACTTCACACACCATCAGGCTTCCAAGCAGCTCTCAAGGAAACTCAGTTTTCACACTCTATGCTTAGTGCCCTTTGAGTGCATTATCTAGGAATGAACCTGGTAGAGCATCCCACACAAACGAATGCTCCACATGCGGGTTTCACATGCCACCAACTCCACATTCACAGGCAACTTCAGCGCCACAGCCGTTTTCAGATAGCCCTCAATGCAAAGGCTCTAGACGCAAATTTTGGTGTGAGAGCTAATTCAATCAAGGAAACTCTGCATGTTGGTGAAGGGCATATTGAAGAAGGATCAGCCGAGTGGTTCTTGTGGGAGAACAACTCCATTTGGCTCACTAACTTCACACACCATCAGGCTTCCAAGCAGCTCTCAAGGAAACTCAGTTTTCACACTCTATGCTTAGTGCCCTTTGAGTGCATTATCTAGGAATGTACCTAGTAGAACATCCCACACAAACGAATGCTCCACATGCGGGTTTCACATGCCACTAACTCCACATTGACTGGCAACTTCAGCGCCACAGCTGTTTTCAGATAGCACTCAATGCAAAGGCTCTAGACGCAAATATTGGTGTGGGGGATAATTCAATCAAGGAAACACTGCATGTTGGTGAAGGGCATATTGAAGAAGGATCAGCCGAGTGGTTCTTGTGGGAGAACAACTCCATTTGGCTCACTAACTTCACACACCATCAGGCTTCCAAGCAGCTCTCAAGGAACTCACTTTTCACACTCTATGCTTAGTGCCCTTTGAGTGCATTATCTAGGAATGAACCTAGTAGAACGTCCCACACAAACGAATGCTCCACATGCGGGTTTCACATCCACCAACTCCACATTGACTGGCAACTTCAGCGCCACAGCCGTTTTCAGATAGCCCTCAATGCAAAGGCTCTAGACGCAAATATTGGTGTTGGGATAATTCAATCAAGGAAACACTGCATGTTGGTGAAGGGCATATTGAAGAAGGATCAGCCGAGTGGTTCTTGTGGAGAACAACTCCATTTGACTCACTAACTTCACACACCATCAGGCTTCCAAGCAGCTCTCAACGAATCTCAGTTTTCACACTCTATGCTTAGTGCCCTTTGAGTGCATTATCTAGGAATGAACCTGGTAGAGCATCCCACACAAACGAATGCTCCACATGCGGGTTTCACATGCCACCAACTCCACATTCACAGGCAACTTCAGCGCCACAGCCGTTTTCAGATAGCCCTCAATGCAAAGGCTCTAGACGCAAATATTGGTGTGAGAGCTAATTCAATCAAGGAAACTCTGCATGTTGGTGAAGGGCATATTGAAGAAGGATCAGCCGAGTGGTTCTTGTGGAAGAACAACTCCATTTGGCTCACTAACTTCACACACCATCAGGCTTCAAGCAGCTCTCAAGGAAAACTCAGTTTTCACACTCTATGCTTAGTGCCCTTTGAGTGCATTATCTAGAATGTACCTAGTAGAACATCCCACACAAACGAATGCTCCACATGCGGGTTTCACATGCCACTAACTCCACATTGACTGGCAACTTCAGCGCCACAGCTGTTTTCAGATAGCACTCAATGCAAAGGCTCTAGACGCAAATATTGGTGTGGGGGATAATTCAATCAAGGAAACACTGCATGTTGGTGAAGGGCATATTGAAGAAGGATCAGCCGAGTGGTTCTTGTGGGAGAACAACTCCATTTGGCTCACTAACTTCACACACCATCAGACATCCAAGCAGCTCTCAAGGAAACTCAGTTTTCACACTCTATGCTTAGTGCCCTTTGAGTGCATTATCTAGGAATGAACCTGGTAGAACATTCCACACAAACGAATGCTCCACATGCGGGTTTCACATGCCACCAACTCCACATTCACAGGCAACTTCAGCGCCACAGCCATTTTCAGATAGCCCTCAATGCAAAGGCTCTAGACGCAAATATTGGTGTGAGAGCTAATTCAATCAAGGAAACACTGCATGTTGGTGAAGGGCATATTGAAGAAGGATCAGCCGAGTGGTTCTTGTGGGAGAACAACTCCATTTGGTTCACTAACTTCACACACCATCCGGCTTCCAAGCAGCTCTCAAGGAAACTCAGTTTTCACACTCTATGCTTAGTGCCCTTTGAGTGCATTA
This sequence comes from Ochotona princeps, assembly GCF_030435755.1. Classification (NCBI taxonomy): domain Eukaryota; kingdom Metazoa; phylum Chordata; class Mammalia; order Lagomorpha; family Ochotonidae; genus Ochotona; species Ochotona princeps. The sequence goes on from NW_026700072.1 coordinate 38,675, forward strand.
TCTAGGAATGAACCTAGTAGAACGTCCCACACAAACGAATGCTCCACATGCGGGTTTCACATCCACCAACTCCACATTGACTGGCAACTTCAGCGCCACAGGTGTTTTCAGATAGCCCTCAATGCAAAGGCTCTAGACGCAAATTTTGGTGTGGGGATAATTCAATCAAGGAAACACTGCATGTTGGTGAAGGGCATATTGAAGAAGGATCAGCCGAGTGGTTCTTGTGGGAGAACAACTCCATTTGGCTCACTAACTTCACACACCATCAGGCTTCCAAGCAGCTCTCAAGGAAACTCAGTTTTCACACTCTATGCTTAGTGCCCTTTGAGTGCATTATCTAGAATGAACCTGGTAGAGCATCCCACACAAACGAATGCTCCACATGCGGGTTTCACATGCCACCAACTCCACATTCACAGGCAACTTCAGCGCCACAGCCGTTTTCAGATAGCCCTCAATGCAAAGGCTCTAGACGCAAATATTGGTGTGAGAGCTAATTCAATCAAGGAAACTCTGCATGTTGGTGAAGGGCATATTGAAGAAGGATCAGCCGAGTGGTTCTTGTGGGAGAACAACTCCATTTGGCTCACTAACTTCACACACCATCAGGCTTCCAAGCAGCTCTCAAGGAAACTCAGTTTTCACACTCTATGCTTAGTGCCCTTTGAGTGCATTATCTAGGAATGTACCTAGTAGAACATCCCACACAAACGAATGCTCCACATGCGGGTTTCACATGCCACCAACTCCACATTCACAGGCAACTTCAGCGCCACAGCCGTTTTCAGATAGCCCTCAATGCAAAGGCTCTAGACGCAAATATTGGTGTGAGAGCTAATTCAATCAAGGAAACACTGCATGTTGGTGAAGGGCATATTAAGAAGGATCAGCCGAGTGGTTCTTGTGGGAGAACAACTCCATTTGGCTCACTAACTTCACACACCATCAGGCTTCCAAGCAGCTCTCAAGGAAACTCAGTTTTCACACTCTATGCTTAGTGCCCTTTGAGTACCTAGGACTGAATGAAGCTGGTGAGCATCCCACACAAACGAATGCTCCACATGCGGGTTTCACATGCCACCAACTCCACATTCACAGGCAACTTCAGCGCCACAGCCGTTTTCAGATAGCCCTCAATGCAAAGGCTCTAGACGCAAATATTGGTGTGAGAGCTAATTCAATCAAGGAAACACTGCATGTTGGTGAAGGGCATATTGAAGAAGGATCAGCCGAGTGGTTCTTGTGGGAGAACAACTCCATTTGGCTCACTAACTTCACACACCATCAGGCTTCCAAGCAGCTCTCAAGGAAACTCAGTTTTCACACTCTATGCTTAGTGCCCTTTGAGTGCATTATCTAGGAATGAACCTGGTAGAGCATCCCACACAAACGAATGCTCCACATGCGGGTTTCACATGCCACCAACTCCACATTCACAGGCAACTTCAGCACCACAGCCGTTTTCAGATAGCCCTCAATGCAAAGGCTCTAGACGCAAATATTGGTGTGAGAGCTAATTCAATCAAGGAAACACTGCATGTTGGTGAAGGGCATATTAAAGAAGGATCAGCCGAGTGGTTCTTGTGGGAGAACAACTCCATTTGGCTCACTAACTTCACACACCATCAGGCTTCCAAGCAGCTCTCAAGGAAACTCAGTTTTCACACTCTATGCTTAGTGCCCTTTGAGTGCATTATCTAGGAATGAACCTGGTAGAACATCCCACACAAATGAATGCTCCACATGCGGTTTTCACATGCCACCAACTCCACATTGACAGGCAACTTCAGCGCCACAGCTGTTTTCAAATAGCCCTCAATGCAAAAGCTCTAGACGCAAATATTGGTGTGAGAGCAAATTCAATCAAGGAAACACTGCATGTTGGTGAAGGGCATATTGAAGAAGGATCAGCCGAGTGGTTCTTGTGGAGAACAACTCCATTTGGCTCACGAACTTCACACACCATCAGGCTTCCAAGCAGCTCTCAAGGAAACTCAGTTTTCACACTCTATGCTTAGTGCCCTTTGAGTGCATTATCTAGGAATGAACCTGGTAGAGCATCCCACACAAACGAATGCTCCACATGCGGGTTTCACATGCCACCAACTCCACATTCACAGGCAACTTCAGCGCCACAGCCGTTTTCAGATAGCCCTCAATGCAAAGGCTCTAGACGCAAATTTTGGTGTGAGAGCTAATTCAATCAAGGAAACACTGCATGTTGGTGAAGGGCATATTGAAGAAGGATCAGCCGAGTGGTTCTTGTGGGAGAACAACTCCATTTGGCTCACTAACTTCACACACCATCAGGCTTTCAAGCAGCTCTCAAGGAAACTCAGTTTTCACACTCTATGCTTAGTGCCCTTTGAGTGCATTATCTAGGAATGAACCTGGTAGAGCATCCCACACAAACGAATGCTCCACATGCGGGTTTCACATGCCACCAACTCCACATTCACAGGCAACTCAGCACCACAGCCGTTTTCAGATAGCCCTCAATGCAAAGGCTCTAGACGCAAATATTGGTGTGAGAGCTAATTCAATCAAGGAAACACTGCATGTTGGTGAAGGGCATATTAAAGAAGGATCAGCCGAGTGGTTCTTGTGGGAGAACAACTCCATTTGGCTCACTAACTTCACACACCATCAGGCTTCCAAGCAGCTCTCAAGGAAACTCAGTTTTCACACTCTATGCTTAGTGCCCTTTGAGTACCTAGGACTGAAATGAAGCTTGGTGAGCATCCCACACAAACGAATGCTCCACATGCGGTTTTCACATGCCACCAACTCCACATTCACAGGCAACTTCAGCGCCACAGCCGTTTTCAGATAGCACTCAATGCAAAGGCTCTAGACGCAAATATTGGTGTGAGAGCTAATTCAATCAAGGAAACACTGCATGTTGGTGAAGGGCATATTGAAGAAGGATCAGCCGAGTGGTTCTTGTGGGAGAACAACTCCATTTGGCTCACTAACTTCACACACCATCAGGCTTCCAAGCAGCTCTCAAGGAAACTCAGTTTTCACACTCTATGCTTAGTGCCCTTTGAGTGCATTATCTAGGAATGAACCTGGTAGAGCATCCCACACAAACGAATGCTCCACATGCGGGTTTCACATGCCACCAACTCCACATTCACAGGCAACTTCAGCGCCACAGCCGTTTTCAGATAGCCTCAATGCAAAGGCTCTAGACGCAAATTTTGGTGTGAGAGCTAATTCAATCAAGGAAACACTGCATGTTGGTGAAGGGCATATTGAAGAAGGATCAGCCGAGTGGTTCTTGTGGGAGAACAACTCCATTTGGCTCACTAACTTCACACACCATCAGCTTTCAAGCAGCTCTCAAGGAAACTCAGTTTTCACACTCTATGCTTAGTGCCCTTTGAGTGCATTATCTAGGAATGAACCTGGTAGAGCATCCCACACAAACCAATGCTCCACATGCGGGTTTCACATGCCACCAACTCCACATTCACAGGCAACTTCAGCACCACAGCCGTTTTCAGATAGCCCTCAATGCAAAGGCTCTAGACGCAAATATTGGTGTGAGAGCTAATTAAATCAAGGAAACACTGCATGTTGGTGAAGGCATATTAAAGAAGGATCAGCCGAGTGGTTCTTGTGGGAGAACAACTCCATTTGGCTCACTAACTTCACACACCATCAGGCTTCCAAGCAGCTCTCAAGGAAACTCAGTTTTCACACTCTATGCTTAGTGCCCTTTGAGTACCTAGGACTGAAATGAAGCTTGGTGAGCATCCCACACAAACGAATGCTCCACATGCGGGTTTCACATGCCACCAACTCCACATTCACAGGCAACTTCAGCGCCACAGCCGTTTTCAGATAGCACTCAATGCAAAGGCTCTAGACGCAAATATTGGTGTGAGAGCTAATTCAATCAAGGAAACACTGCATGTTGGTGAAGGGCATATTGAAGAAGGATCAGCCGAGTGGTTCTTGTGGGAGAACAACTCCATTTGGCTCACTAACTTCACACACCATCAGGCTTCCAAGCAGCTCTCAAGGAAACTCAGTTTTCACACTCTATGCTTAGTGCCCTTTGAGTGCATTATCTAGGAATGAACCTGGTAGAGCATCCCACACAAACGAATGCTCCACATGCGGGTTTCACATGCCACCAACTCCACATTCACAGGCAACTTCAGCACCACAGCCGTTTTCAGATAGCCCTCAATGCAAAGGCTCTAGACGCAAATATTGGTGTGAGAGCTAATTCAATCAAGGAAACACTGCATGTTGGTGAAGGGCATATTAAAGAAGGATCAGCCGAGTGGTTCTTGTGGGAGAACAACTCCATTTGGCTCACTAACTTCACACACCATCAGGCTTCCAAGCAGCTCTCAAGGAAACTCAGTTTTCACACTCTATGCTTAGTGCCCTTTGAGTGCATTATCTAGGAATGAACCTGGAGAACATCCCACACAAACGAATGCTCCACATGCGGTTTTCACATGCCACCAACTCCACATTGACAGGCAACTTCAGCGCCACAGCTGTTTTCAAATAGCCCTCAATGCAAAAGCTCTAGACGCAAATATTGGTGTGAGAGCAAATTCAATCAAGGAAACACTGCATGTTGGTGAAGGGCATATTGAAGAAGGATCAGCGAGTGGTTCTTGTGGAGAACAACTCATTTGGCTCACTAACTTCACACACCATCAGGCTTCCAAGCAGCTCTCAAGGAAACTCAGTTTTCACACTCTATGCTTAGTGCCCTTTGAGTGCATTATCTAGGAATGAACCTGGTAGAGCATCCCACACAAACGAATGCTCCACATGCGGGTTTCACATGCCACCAACTCCACATTCACAGGCAACTTCAGCGCCACAGCCGTTTTCAGATAGCCCTCAATGCAAAGGCTCTAGACGCAAATTTTGGTGTGAGAGCTAATTCAATCAAGGAAACACTGCATGTTGGTGAAGGGCATATTGAAGAAGGATCAGCCGAGTGGTTCTTGTGGGAGAACAACTCCATTTGGCTCACTAACTTCACACACCATCAGGCTTTCAAGCAGCTCTCAAGGAAACTCAGTTTTCACACTCTATGCTTAGTGCCCTTTGAGTGCATTATCTAGGAATGAACCTGGTAGAGCATCCCACACAAACGAATGCTCCACATGCGGGTTTCACATGCCACCAACTCCACATTCACAGGCAACTTCAGCACCACAGCCGTTTTCAGATAGCCCTCAATGCAAAGGCTCTAGACGCAAATATTGGTGTGAGAGCTAATTCAATCAAGGAAACACTGCATGTTGGTGAAGGGCATATTAAAGAAGGATCAGCCGAGTGGTTCTTGTGGGAGAACAACTCCATTTGGCTCACTAACTTCACACACCATCAGGCTTCCAAGCAGCTCTCAAGGAAACTCAGTTTTCACACTCTATGCTTAGTGCCCTTTGAGTACCTAGGACTGAAATGAAGCTTGGTGAGCATCCCACACAAACGAATGCTCCACATGCGGGTTTCACATGCCACCAACTCCACATTCACAGGCAACTTCAGCGCCACAGCCGTTTTCAGATAGCACTCAATGCAAAGGCTCTAGACGCAAATATTGGTGTGAGAGCTAATTCAATCAAGGAAACACTGCATGTGGTGAAGGGCATATTGAAGAAGGATCAGCCGAGTGGTTCTTGTGGGAGAACAACTCCATTTGGCTCACTAACTTCACACACCATCAGGCTTCCAAGCAGCTCTCAAGGAAACTCAGTTTTCACACTCTATGCTTAGTGCCCTTTGAGTGCATTATCTAGGAATGAAACCTGGTAGAACATGCCACACAAACGAATGCTCCACATGCGGGTTTCACATGCCACCAACTCCACATTCACAGGCAACTTCAGCTCCACAGCCATTTTCAGATAGCCCTCAATGCAAAGGCTCTAGACGCAAATATTGGTATGAGAGCTAATTCAATCAAGGAAACACTGCTTGTTGGTGAAGGGCATATTGAAGAAGGATCAACCAAGTGGTTCTTGTGGGAGAACAACTCCATTTGGCTCACTAACTTCACACACCATCAGGCTTCCAAACAGCTCTCAAGGAAACTCATTTTCACACTCTATGCTTAGTGCCCTTTGAGTGCATTATCTAGGAATGAACCTGGTAGAACATGCCACACAAACGAATGCTCCACATGCGGGTTTCACATGCCACCAACTCCACATTCACAGGCAACTTCAGCGCCACAGCCGTTTTCAGATAGCCCTCAATGCAAAGGCTCTAGACGCAAATATTGGTGTGAGAGCTAATTCAATCAAGGAAACTCTGCATGTTGGTGAAGGGCATATTGAAGAAGGATCAGCCGAGTGGATCTTGTGGGAGAACAACTCCATTTGGCTCACTAACTTCACACACCATCAGGCTTCCAAGCAGCTCTCAAGGAAACTCAGTTTTCACACTCTATGCTTAGTGCCCTTTGAGTACCTATGACTGAAATGAAGCTTGGTGAACATCCCACACAAACGAATGCTCCACATGCGGGTTTCACATGCCACCAACTCCACATTCACAGGCAACTTCAGCGCCACAGCCGTTTTCAGATAGCCCTCAATGCAAAGGCTCTAGACGCAAATATTGGTGTGAGAGCTAATTCAATCAAGGAAACACTGCATGTTGGTGAAGGGCATATTGAAGAAGGATCAGCCGAGTGGTTCTTGTGGAGAACAACTCCATTTGGCTCACTAACTTCACACACCATCAGGCTTCCAAGCAGCTCTCAAGGAAACTCAGTTTTTACACTCTATGCTTAGTGCCCGTTGAGTACAAAGGACTGAAATGATGCTTGGTGAGCATCCCACACAAACGAATGCTCCACATGCGGGTTTCACATGCCACAACTCCACATTCACAGGCAACTTCAGCTCCACTGCCGTTTTCAGATAGCCCTCAATGCAAAGGCTCTAGACGCAAATATTGGTATGAGAGCTAATTCAATCAAGGAAACACTGCTTGTTGGTGAAGGGCATATTGAAGAAGGATCAACCAAGTGGTTCTTGTGGGAGAACAACTCCATTTGGCTCACTAACTTCACACACCATCAGGCTTCCAAACAGCTCTCAAGGAAACTCAGTTTTCACACTCTATGCTTAGTGCCCTTTGAGTGCATTATCTAGGAATGAACCTGGTAGAGCATCCCACACAAACGAATGCTCCACATGCGGGTTTCACATGCCACCAACTCCACATTCACAGGCAACTTCAGCTCCACTGCCGTTTTCAGATAGCACTCAATGCAAAGGCTCTAGACGCAAATATTGGTGTGAGAGCTAATTCAATCAAGGAAACACTGCATGTTGGTGAAGGGCATATTGAAGAAGGATCAGCCGAGTGGTTCTTGTGGGAGAACAACTCCATTTGGCTCACTAACTTCACACACCATCAGGCTTCCAAGCAGCTCTCAAGGAAACTCAGTTTTCACACTCTATGCTTAGTGCCCTTTGAGTGCATTATCTAGGAATGAACCTGGTAGAGCATCCCACACAAACGAATGCTCCACATGCGGGTTTCACATGCCACCAACTCCACATTCACAGGCAACTTCAGCACCACAGCCGTTTTCAGATAGCCCTCAATGCAAAGGCTCTAGACGCAAATATTGGTGTGAGAGCTAATTCAATCAAGGAAACACTGCATGTTGGTGAAGGGCATATTAAAGAAGGATCAGCCGAGTGGTTCTTGTGGGAGAACAACTCCATTTGGCTCACTAACTTCACACAGCATCAGGCTTCCAAGCAGCTCTCAAGGAAACTCAGTTTTCACACTCTATGCTTAGTGCCCTTTGAGTGCATTATCTAGGAATGAACCTGGTAGAACACCACACAAACGAATGCTCCACATGCGGGTTTCACATGCCACCAACTCCACATTGACAGGCAACTTCAGCGCCACAGCTGTTTTCAAATAGCCCTCAATGCAAAAGCTCTAGACGCAAATATTGGTGTGAGAGCTAATTCAATCAAGGAAACACTGCATGTTGGTGAAGGGCATATTGAAGAAGGATCAGCCGAGTGGTTCTTGTGGGAGAACAACTCCATTTGGCTCACTAACTTCACACACCATCAGGCTTCCAAACAGCTCTCAAGGAAACTCAGTTTTCACACTCTATGCTTAGTGCCCTTTGAGTGCATTATCTAGGAATGAACCTGGTAGAGCATCCCACACAAACGAATGCTCCACATGCGGGTTTCACATGCCACCAACTCCACATTCACAGGCAACTTCAGCTCCACTGCGTTTTCAGATAGCCCTCAATGCAAAGGCTCTAGACGCAAATATTGGTGTGAGAGCTAATTCAATCAAGGAAACACTGCATGTTGGTGAAGGGCATATTGAAGAAGGATCAGCCGAGTGGTGCTTGTGGAGAACAACTCCATTTGGCTCACTAACTTCACACACCATCAGGCTTCCAAGCAGCTCTCAAGGAAACTCAGTTTTCACACTCTATGCTTAGTGCCCTTTGAGTGCATTATCTAGGAATGAACCTGGTAGAGCATCCCACACAAACGAATGCTCCACATGCGGGTTTCACATGCCACCAACTCCACATTCACAGGCAACTTCAGCACCACAGCCGTTTTCAGATAGCCCTCAATGCAAAGGATCTAGCCGCAAATATTGGTGTGAGAGCTAATTCAATCAAGGAAACACTGCATGTTGGTGAAGGGCATATTAAAGAAGGATCAGCCGAGTGGTTCTTGTGGGAGAACAACTCCATTTGGCTCACTAACTTCACACACCATCAGGCTTCCAAGCAGCTCTCAAGGAAACTCAGTTTCACACTCTATGCTTAGTGCCCTTTGAGTACCTAGGACTGAAATGAAGCTTGGTGAGCATCCCACACAAACGAATGCTCCACATGCGGGTTTCACATGCCACCAACTCCACATTCACAGGCAACTTCAGCGCCACAGCCGTTTTCAGATAGCCCTCAATGCAAAGGCTCTAGACGCAAATATTGGTGTGAGAGCTAATTCAATCAAGGAAACACTGCATGTTGGTGAAGGGCATATTGAAGAAGGATCAGCCGAGTGGTTCTTGTGGGAGAACAACTCCATTTGGCTCACTAACTTCACACACCATCAGGCTTCCAAGCAGCTCTCAAGGAAACTCAGTTTTCACACTCTATGCTTAGTGCCCTTTGAGTGCATTATCTAGGAATGAACCTGGTAGAGCATCCCACACAAACGAATGCTCCACATGCGGGTTTCACATCCACCAACTCCACATTGAGTGGCAACTTCAGCGCCACAGGTGTTTTCAGATAGCCCTCAATGCAAAGGCTCTAGACGCAAATATTGGTGTGGGGATAATTCAATCAAGGAAACACTGCATGTTGGTGAAGGGCATATTGAAGAAGGATCAGCCGAGTGGTTCTTGTGGGAGAACAACTCCATTTGGCTCACTAACTTCACACACCATCAGGCTTCCAAGCAGCTCTCAAGGAAACTCAGTTTTCACACTCTATGCTTAGTGCCCTTTGAGTGCATTATCTAGGAATGAACCTGGTAGAGCATCCCACACAAACGAATGCTCCACATGCGGTTTCACATGCCACCAACTCCACATTCACAGGCAACTTCAGCACCACAGCCGTTTTCAGATAGCCCTCAATGCAAAGGCTCTAGACGCAAATATTGGTGTGAGAGCTAATTCAATCAAGGAAACACTGCATGTTGGTGAAGGGCATATTAAAGAAGGATCAGCCGAGTGGTTCTTGTGGGAGAACAACTCCATTTGGCTCACTAACTTCACACACCATCAGGCTTCCAAGCAGCTCTCAAGGAAACTCAGTTTTTACACTCTATGCTTAGTGCCCGTTGAGTACAAAGACTGAAATGATGCTTGGTGAGCATCCCACACAAACGAATGCTCCACATGCGGGTTTCACATGCCACCAACTCCACATTCACAGGCAACTTCAGCTCCACTGCCGTTTTCAGATAGCCCTCAATGCAAAGGCTCTAGACGCAAATATTGGTATGAGAGCTAATTCAATCAAGGAAACACTGCTTGTTGGTGAAGGGCATATTGAAGAAGGATCAACCGAGTGGTTCTTGTGGGAGAACAACTCCATTTGGCTCACTAACTTCACACACCATCAGGCTTCCAAACAGCTCTCAAGGAAACTCAGTTTTCACACTCTATGCTTAGTGCCCTTTGAGTGCATTATCTAGGAATGAACTGGTAGAGCATCCCACACAAACGAATGCTCCACATGCGGGTTTCACATGCCACCAACTCCACATTCACAGGCAACTTCAGCTCCACTGCCGTTTTCAGATAGCACTCAATGCAAAGGCTCTAGACGCAAATATTGGTGTGAGAGCTAATTCAATCAAGGAAACACTGCATGTTGGTGAAGGGCATATTGAAGAAGGATCAGCCGAGTGGTTCTTGTGGAGAACAACTCCATTTGGCTCACTAACTTCACACACCATCAGGCTTCCAAGCAGCTCTCAAGGAAACTCAGTTTTCACACTCTATGCTTAGTGCCCTTTGAGTGCATTATCTAGGAATGAACCTGGTAGAGCATCCCACACAAACGAATGCTCCACATGCGGGTTTCACATGCACCAACTCCACATTCACAGGCAACTTCAGCACCACAGCCGTTTTCAGATAGCCCTCAATGCAAAGGCTCTAGACGCAAATATTGGTATGAGAGCTAATTCAATCAAGGAAACACTGCATGTTGGTGAAGGGCATATTAAAGAAGGATCAGCCGAGTGGTTCTTGTGGGAGAACAACTCCATTTGGCTCACTAACTTCACACAGCATCAGGCTTCCAAGCAGCTCTCAAGGAAACTCAGTTTTCACACTCTATGCTTAGTGCCCTTTGAGTGCATTATCTAGGAATGAACCTGGTAGAACACCCCACACAAACGAATGCTCCACATGCGGTTTCACATGCCACCAACTCCACATTGACAGGCAACTTCAGCGCCACAGCTGTTTTCAAATAGCCCTCAATGCAAAAGCTCTAGACGCAAATATTGGTGTGAGAGCTAATTCAATCAAGGAAACACTGCATGTTGGTGAAGGGCATATTGAAGAAGGATCAGCCGAGTGGTTCTTGTGA